>NC_142947.1:48130289-48365289 GCF_046866305.1 Octopus bimaculoides | reverse complement strand
CAAATCGACCCCAGGACTTATTCTTGGGAACCTAGTACTTATTCTACCAGTCTCTTTTTGCCAAACCGCTAAGTTGCGGGGATGTAAACACACCAGCATCGGTTGTCAAACGATGGTGGGGGGACAAACACAGACACACATACATAGATATACACACACACACATATATATACATATATACACACACATATATATACACACACACATATATATATACACATATATATATATATCCACACACACTCATATATATACACCCACATATATATATATATATATATATATATATATATATATATATATATATATATATATATATATATATATATACGAATGTGTGTTTGTGGATGTGTGTGTGTCTATATATATAGGGAGAATTCACAAAAAAAAAAACAAGAGACGAAGGCAGGTGGTGTAGACAACAAACAGATGTATTAGTTTAACACTCGGGAATTGAAAAAATCTTTAACGTTTCGAGCCTACGCTCTTCCACAGAAAGGAACAAGGAGAGAAAAAAAAATGTGTGTAGTGGTCAGCGATCCATCATGGTGAATATATATATATATATATATATATATATATATATATATATATATATATATATATATATATATATATACAGATGTGTGAGTATATATATATATATATGGGGATGTCTGTGTGTGTGTGTGTGTGTATATATATATGTATGTTTGTGTGTATATATATTTATATAGGTATGTGCTTTATTGAAAGTATGACTGCTAAATTTGTATTGTTTGAATGATTTCTGATATTTCCTCGTTAGTCTTTCATATTTAAGTTGGAGCAGTAATTAGAGAAATTCATAATAATAACTATTTTTTTGACTGTAGATGCAAGTCCCGAAACTTATGTGGGGTGGACAGGGCTAGTTGCTTATTGACCCGATTACTTGTCTGGTACATATTTCATTGACCCCGAAAGGAATGAAAGGCAAAGTTGACCTTGGTGGAATTTGAACTCAGCACATAAAGCTGGACAAAATGCTGTCATGCATCTTGCCTGGCCTGCTAACCAATTCTTTCCAGCTGACTGCCTTCTATGAGAACAACAACAACATTAACATGAACACTGTTGTTTCTAATATAAAGAGGTATGGACATCATGCCAGCCTCCCCACGATAGGATAAATGATACAGCATTGATGAACAAACAATAACTCTAGAGTAGAAAATAGCAGGAATTGAACCCTCACACATCGACTGTCTGATGATGCCAATTTGAGAGTGACAAGATGTGATGTCCCTGTTCCTGCTGTGTCCACCAGTGATTTATGAAAGGGGGCTTGTTGCTATTTTTGTATTGTTGTTTATAAACCCATCCCAGTTAATATTGTTACATCTGTATACATACATGTGTGTGTGTGTGTATATATATATGCACATGTATGAGCATCTATGTAGATGTGTTTATACAAGCTGTTTGATTCTATACTCCATAGTCACTCTTACGTTGGCGTGTAACAGTTTTGAATTCCATCAAAACCCTAAACCTGCAACTTCTGCATATTTTGATGTCTGTATGTGATACGTGCATTCAATAGTGCACCAGTTTCTCTTTTGAAAGCCCTTGTACAGTTTTGCCCTGCTCCCCGCTAACACTACATATACACTCACACACACCAACTCTGTTACAACAATGGAAGATTCCAGAAAAATCGTCGGAAGAAACTTCCCTTTCCCCCCCACCCTCATTGGGTTCCTTTTTAATCTTATCACATGATGAGCAAGAAAACTGGAAACTTGTGATAATAGATATGTATATCTATATAATGTGTGTGTGTGTTTGTGTGTATACACGTATGTGTACACACACACACATACATACACGTGTGTGTATACTTCCCCAGCATCATCATCATCACCACCACCACCATCATCATCAACAGCAGCAGCAGGAAGTGAGTACAATGATTTCTCCGATCCTCTCTTCCAACAATAAATTGACTTTTCTCTGTTAACTTCTTCAATTCTTCATCTTTTCTTGATTTTTATTTGTTAACTATTATTTCCCAAATCAGTTGTTGAATTTCTACCATAGTTCATGAATTAAGGTGTGTTTGTATCTACATGGGGAAGCACGTTCGATTGAGCTGGGGATGTTCTTTGTTGAATATCCTCGGTCATACAATTTTAAATCCATTGTGAGTCTTTGGTGATTATGGACGACCTATTGCTGTGTGTGTGCGTGCGTAAGTCGTATATCAATGGAGTGGTTATATTATCTGAAGTATCATATTCATGACGGCTGGTCATACCAAATCAGTTTCACACTAAGGATTCAAAAACAGCCCAACAATATAATCCTACGCTTTTCAGAGGAATAAGATATGGCGACTGCTCTCTATTGTTGGAGGTGGATGGACACATGCAGTTGGTGTGAAAAACATAGGAAGAAGATCCTGGCAGAAGTTCTTTTCGTCTGCGTAGAACCAGATCGTCTCAGCATGTTCAGAAGCTTCTGTCCGTTCGTCAAGTAGTCCTCCTTGGCCCTGGTTGTCAGAATTTGTGCTTTGTGCCTCTTGTATTAATGGTAGCAAAGATTCTCTTTCAGGGGCAACTCCAACACCAATCTCTCTCACCAAAGCCCAGATTCCCTTGCTTAGATCTTCCATCACTTTGTCCTGCAGTTATCCGATGAAATCCAATGTGCAGACGTGGTCAGAATGCCTGCTGTGCCCCTTCCTGTTGGCCATGGCTTTCTAGTCTCCATCGCAGCTGTCCGGCTTCTACACGGTTCAGAGCATTGTGCAGCAGTTACGGTGTTGCTATTTTGATACCATGTGCAATCATCATGACACAGATAATTCTTTACCAATATTCAAATGCTTTCCAGTCCTCCATGTCAGATAACTTTAATCTTTGTGGTCCTCAAAGCCATTAACTGTTTACCAATACATGAAGTTGTTCCTGTAAAAAAAAAACAAAAAAAATCGACAAATTTAGCCTGAATCGCAGACTCCTCCTTCCAGAGTTTGGCATCTTTCTATTCAGCTGCAATCCCCAGTTTCCTTGTGCCCAATATTTACAACAAACAAGTTTTTATTTCTATTTATTTTTATTATAATTATTATTTACACCTGAGTGAATGTAGATACCAGTTGATGTGTTTCATGTCATTAAAATGTAAGAGAGTCTGCTCCCCCACCCCACTCCCAAAGAAATCTTGTCAATTCTTCCTTATTGATATTGGCTATTGATTAATTGATCTTTGAATATTGTTAACCTCAGATCAAAACCATTCCAGCCAGCCATGACCTGCTTTTTTTTTTTTTTTTTTTTTTTTCACAATTATTTTGTCGAATACTTCAATGTTTTGGTTTTTTTTTTGTAGGGGAGTTGGCTGCTATTTCTACCAGGTCTAGCTACCAATAAGGTTTCGTACACATTAGTGTGTCATCTGATTGGCAGCTGACTTATGTCCAGCAAGCCATTATGTGGTTGCCCCGTCCCTGACTAATATCAGGGATTCACTCTAGTCGTTACTTTATTTAGCTCATAGGAGTTATCTACCTTGCTTTTAGATTTTAAACAGGAAGTTTTTGTCAATTAATTATATGGATAATAACTTCAATTTGCCTACAATTATTAAGGTTACATTCGATCAACCAAACACACACACTAACAACAAGGATTCGTCTACAGAATTAAAAATGGACAATAAATAATCTTTTATTCTCTGGCTGTTGATTTCAGGCAACAGCCCAAGCTGGGACAACATTTGAAGAGTTTCAATTGATCACATCTGTATTACTATCAGACAGAATGGCTGGTCCCGCTATTAAGTTTACATTAGGAAGACTATTTCTCCCAGTCATTCTTCACATTTAGTAATTTTTCATAATGGCACTCTTGTGCTTCTTTCGTTTTGGAATCACAAAGTGCAAGTGTACCATTATCCATCCACACACACACACACACACACACACACACCTCTCCCACATCTCAATCCGAAATACCTCATTCCGTAGAACATTGACAAACCTCTGCACTTCTACTTCTTCCCTTGCTAAATATATTTTGTCTCCTAACTTTTTTTCTAGCTACTTGATATAATTCCCTTCTATCTCCATTCTTCTAAACCCTTCCTAGCTTGGCTCTGTATACTTCACTGTTCCACCCTTATATCACCCTCGGTCCAACTGGAACTTGCTATATGTTTCCCATCAAATGCTTCAGCTTGTACTTCTCTAAACCTCTTATTTTCTGGTGGATCTTTTTAACTTCCACATTTTCCTTTTTCAATCTGAATCTTTCAAGCTGTATGTCTGCAGTCACTTACCACTAACCTATATTGACTTGTACATTCTTCACAACCATCTGGCTTGTGTGCCTACCTAATTAACTGGCTCCTTTCCTCAAGTGAACATTCTTCTGTGATGCAAATGAGCTAATGATCTGCAACACTAAGAACCTTGCTCTGTCTGCAGCCTCCATGTAATCCATCATGAAGGTCACTGCCGTTTGTTGGCCAATGCCAGTGGCAGATAAAAAGCACCGCTCAAGGCAGTGACAGGTGACAGAGACCTTTGGCGATATACCATGCTTGTGTAGACCTGTCAAGCCAAGTGAGATCATAGTTGTGGCCGATGCCAGTGTCACGTAAAAAGCACCCACTACACTCTCAGAGTGGTTGGCATTAGGAAGGGCATCTAGCCGTAGAAACCTTGCCAAATCAAATTGGAGCCTAGTGCAGCTCCTCGGCTTACCAGTTTTCAGTCAAACCATCCAACCCATGCCAGCATGGAAAGCAGAAGTTAAACGATGGTGATGATGGTGTTGTCTGCATAAAAGCATCATAGAATCAGTCCTTTCGTACATCTGGCAGTCCTGATTAAGTAGCATTGGTAAAGATAAATGTTCTGTTCTACTCTAGGCACAAGGCCCGAAATGTTTTGGGGGAGTGGGGGCAGTCGATTAGATTGACTCCAGTGTGCAACTGGTACTTAATTTTATTGACCCCGAAAGGATGAAAGGCAAAGTCGACCTTGGCAGAATTTGAACTCAGAACATAAAGACAGACAAAATACTACGAAGCACTTTGCCCGGCATTCTAACGTTTCTGCCAGCTTTGGTAAATGTTGCTCTTATTATTTGCCCAGAAGAGTCCAAGCTTTATTGTCCTCTTGTTGCATGCTTTCATTACCTCAATCATTTTTGCTGACCCAGGGGAATTTATGTTCTTTGTCCTGAAGGAGTCTGACTGAGGCCCCTTGCATGCAGCACACACTTGTACTTGCCTCTAGTCTAGCATGCTAATTCCATCAAAGCTACCTTTTGATTGCCGCTGCCCAAACTTAATAGAAAGATTCAGCATCTGAACAGAATGTGGTTTGTCTGTGCACAAATATTTCTATTTTCTACTCAACTGATCCACCATTTTCCTCAAATCCTGAAACATCCAGAGCCAAGTAAAGAAATAAATGAAAGGATTAAATAAAAAAGAATAGCTGGGTGGTGAGAGGGGAGAGGCGGGAGGGTGAAAGGGGTGGAAAAATAGAGAAAGGAGTCTGTAAGTCTCTAAGTGATTCGTTAATTAGGACAAGTACAGCTCTTAAATGGTAGTGTTTTGTCATTCACTGTACATAAACGGAGCATCTATCTTGCCAAAGTTTCTCTTCTGATTTCGTCTGTTTTCTCCTCCAGCAAATTTATTATTAATATTTAATTCCACTCATTATTAATACACTATATATCTGTCCTCTTTCAAAAATGTATCATCATCTTCGTAATCACAAATTTCGTTGTTCAGACCAAAGAAATCCCATCCATCCCCATGTGAGGTTCTTTCTCACAAATCTCTGCTGTAAATCCCTAGTTTGGCTTCAAAAGTTTCTCATTTCCTCTCAGTAAGTCATTGCTTTGTGACCCCTAATCTGCTCAACCCACTCATCCTTACAAACTTGCTCCATTTCGTAACCTCAGTAAGGAAATAGCCTAAAGAGACTCCAGTCTCTCCATTTTGTTCAGGTTGTGTTTCTGTATCCTTATCAGTATTATGTATTATCACAATGTTCTCATCTCCTCACTCATCTTGTAATTGGATTGCCTCTGCCTTTTAAGTCTTCGTCTCTATATAATCACTACACACACACACGTTTATGCCAATATTTGCATGTCAATGCTAAATTCATTTAAAACGTGTTTAAAACGTGTTTCATAACAACATCCAGATTCAAGCTTTAAATAATCTCTCAAACTTTAATTACAGTAATTGGTTTGTTATCAGTTGGGGGGAGTGGGTAACAATAGCAAATAAATTAAAAGTGAAAATAACTAAAAGTAGAAGGCCCTATCCAATACAGGATAATCTGCTGAGGGCAACAGAGTGCCAGACACATGGGAGTGGAATAACTGTAGAGGCTCAGAGACAGGTATGGAAAGACTAGCTAAAAGGGGACAGTGAAGAACACCACCAAGTTGCAAGAAGGGAAGTCAGAGGTTGAGTATATCTAGCAAAAGAAGAAACCCAGAGCAGGAAGTTTACCAATGTCTTAAGACATGTGTGTCCATGAGAGGAAGGTGAGAGTTTCTAATACAATGTGAACGTAGGGATGCAACGGGGCGTAGTCTGCAGCTTCTTGTTTATTATTGTCCTCCAAATCATAGTTGATTCAGGTTGAGACCAACTCCCTCCCCATTCGTGTGCCTTTATGTTGAAGACTTAGCTCTAATAGCAGAATGTGTGGAAAACAAAATCTGGATTGGAGAGACTTCAAAGTGAATTAAGCAAAGACTAAAGTATTAGCAAATAGGAAAGCAGTCAGGTACCTATTGACATGAGTAAAATAGCCTTCCTTAATCTGCTAAAAAGGAGCTGGTAAGAATTCCATGCAGTGTACCCAGGGGGAAACTGGGTCTATACGAGGCATAGAGGGCTAACATTTTCACATCTGATAGATGCAGAGGAACAAAAACACTTATGAAATAGACTCCATTCAATGTTCAGATGGCTCTCTACAAGTGGCTGGTAGTAAATCCTGTTGCCTTGGAGACCAAATTAGCAGTAGAGGAGTGTATTCCGAGACTATTGTTGCCAGTGTATGAACTGGTTCAGACAGCTTTTTTACCTCTGCTGGTAAAGAAGGGTTTCTTCCGTTCCATCTCATCTTTCATGTTGAGGTAACTGTTTTGTTCCCAGTTCAGTCTCCACTAGTGTTTGCCATCCCCTCCTCCCATATCACTCTTCCTTCCAACACATTTTGGGCATCTATCCATCTCCCTGCAATCCTAGTCACACTACATCAACACACACACACACACACATACATCTCTTGTTAAGTGGTAACTTAGCAATTTGATAGAGATTGACAAAACAAGTTCCACCCTGGAATTAACAAATTGAGGTTGATGTGATTAAGCAAGGCCTCTCCAGGCTTGTCCCAGCTGTTGAACTAAAAAAGGTGTCTCATAAAAATCTCATTGTAGACTTTCAAGATGGCTGGAAGCAGTTCTTTGAATTTACAGATTTTTTTCCAAACTTACTCAAACAATATTTTGTAATGTTCGTAATATGGATAAGAAAGTTAAAACTGTGTTTTATGAATTTTCTAGAAATATATCTGCAGGTGTTCAAAGATCAACATAATAATTAATTTAACGAGCAACAAGAACACATTTGCATAAAGTTAACTGAAAGAGACTCTCTATTTTCCTCAATGTATTTTGACAAATTAACCGAAATAAAATCAATGACAATTCATACATTTTGGATGACATTTAACTCCGTTCACCTTGCATTTACACCCTCCACTGTTGTCATTCTGACCCTGAAATTAAATAAACATATATTTAGCACACATTTAGCATATATTTTAGCAGGTCTACACTATCTCGTCCCACCATATTAGCTTGTCTACTCAGATGGATATATGAAAATGTCCATAACTGTCAATATTTTTACCATATATATACCTCTGCACCAATCACCTTCCCCACCACACACATTGCCAACAGATGTTTCCCTGTTAATTCTCGACTTTCCCTTCTACTTAACCCTTTCGTTACTGTATTTATTTTGAGCTCTGTTTTTCTCTCAATTACTTTAAATATAACAAAGGATTTAGTAAAATAACTTAGTTATCATTAAGCTGGTGTTAGGAACATAAATTGTGACTAAGGTTTGGTGGAAGATTTTTATTCAAAACTTATGAAAACAAGACATTTGTATTCAGAGCCAGAGCCAGAGCCAGTTTCAGCCGGGTGGATAACGAAAGGGTTAAACTTTCTTGTATTCCTACTCTATTCTAGTTTTCCTTTAAGTTGCAGTCATACTGGATCACTGCCTTCACAATTTGCAATCCTTAACTTTTAGTGAATGAAGCAGGTTGATGTTGGTGTCTTCATTTGCTTTCCATGCCATGACATTGCAGATAGAATAGTTAACAACATCTCAACTACATTTACTTGGAAATGATAAATCTATTTGATAGATACAACAATCACCACACTGGTATAGTTAGATTTTAGCCAACAGAGATTATAAAAATAGGTTTACCTTTGGCCCCCATCTTGGACCTCGTGTTGCCCAGCAGATTTCAAGTTTACACACTGAACACCTCAGCCAATCACAGCCATCCTTCTTTGTGACAATCACCTCACATTGTGGACATTTCATAGCATCTCCAGACTTAAGCAGGTTCTGAAATTGTAGACATTTCATTAAGATTTAATTTTTCTTAACTATTTCATGGTTAATGTATTTAAAAAATTTCATGGGACAAAATGGCCAAAGTTGAAGTTGTGGCTCTTAAACCTCTCAGACCTCAGCCCTTGTGTCTAACTTTGCCCTCCACCTGGGCTCCTCAGCAAAATCATAAATAGTTGCATACACAGCTCAAGAGTAATAATTGCAGACAAATTAATGGACAGAATCACAAAAAAAAAAAAAAAGAGAAAAATTCAGAACAACACCAACAACAATAGGCCTATCTTTCAACCACCGTATTTGTTCATCTGAATTGTTACTTTCCTCATCGCTTTCACCAGTTTCATTGTCCGAATCACTCTCATTGTCTGCACAAGTGTGAACTCTTCACCCAAAGAATAAATATCATCAATCATTTCTTCAACTGCAAAGAGTCTAGGCCTTGCTTGTTTACCAGACAAACCACTGCATCCCTCAAGCCCATCTTTCTTCACAAAAGATCCCCTTTTTTTTTCTTTCCGATTAAAGGCAAAAGTAAACAACAGCTATGGAGGACACCATTAACAATGAATCATCAACACACTTGACTACAAAAAGCTGTGACACGATCGGTTGTCTATTTCTGGTATTTTATCTTCTTTTTCTCCGTGAGTTGTTCATTACAGATTTAACGGGAATCCAATAGAGATTTCATTCAGGCTGTTCTCGGTATACTGGGAACATGGCATGATAGGGTTAAAGAATTTGATAGCATGAGGTATTAAATACAAATGACTAAGGAATACTCAACCAGTTTCATGTTTTGTCACTAAATACTGGGAACACAACACGAAGTTAATATGGTGTTTTACAAAACATTTTAATGATAATTTCTGGGGCCGATGCCCCTATCATCCCCAACTATAATTGAGAACCTAAAACAATTATTGGAATTGCTCTAGTAGTTGCAGTAGTAGGGAGGGTTGACAACAAGTATAGTGAAGAATTCCAGGTAGAAGTAGGGATTCACCAAGGATTGCTCTCGTAGTTGTAGTAGTAGTAGTGTGTTGTAGGTGATGAGTTAAAATTCATCAGCTTGGAGGGGAATTAGATCTAGCAAGATGGCTATTCCTAAATACATTAAGATCAGATGGAATTATGGGATAATGCCATAAATAGTATTTATTTCCTTAATCTGGTTGGAAGAACGACAGTGACTTTTAATCCAAAACTAGACACAGAGTAAAGCATCTAGTCAGATGCTTGGTCATCTCTATTAATTAGCTTATAATTAACGTTTGCTTACCGTTAAGTATATTTTAGTCCGCTCTGCATTAGCATTTTGGCGAGACGCTCGATTTAAGTCATCCTGGAACTCTTTGCAGTTTTTACCTTCATGAATCGATTTACAGGTCAAACAGTTGGTGTGTTGACACACAGGGCATGGAAAGAAGTTCACATCATCCTCGTATATGCACCAGCCTCGGCAGTTTGGAGTTTTACAGTGGAAGCTATTGTTGATTGTAGACTCTGCTCGCTGGATTCCAAGGTATAAATAGCGTTTATACACTTCATCTGAAACCAACTGCAAAAACAAAGATAATGTATGTTTGTATGTATATATGGAGAGAGAAAAAAAAGGGTGATCATGGAGAATGAATGGGAGGAGAGTCTGCTAATGGTTGACCTAATTGAGGGACCAGCTACCTGAATCGAAAGTACCCTGGTAGATAAAGCAATTATGCATATGAAGACAGGGAAAGCCCCCGACCTATCAAGAATCAGCGCTGAGATGCTTAAAATATCTGGCAGTGTGGGTTAGGGTCTAGTCACCCATATTGTAAATCAGGTAGCTCATGAAGGAGTCATACCCAATGACTGGTGTAGCAGCACCATAGTCAACTGCTACAAAGGTAAAGGTGATGCTTTAGATAGAAATAGCTACAGGAGTATCAAATTGTTGGATCAGGTGATGAAAGTTACGGAGAGGGTCACAGCCCAACTAATTAGGGAGACAGTTAGCCTAGATGAGATGCAGGTAGAAATACTACTGATGCTATATTTCTGGTAAGGCAGCTGCAAGAGAATGCATCGCCAAAGATAAACATCTGTACTTGGCTTTTGTTGACTTGGAGAAAGCCTTTGACAGGGTCTCCTGATCCCTTATCTGGTGGTCAATATGGAAACTAGGGATAGATGAGTGATTGGTAAGAGCTGTACAAGCCCTGTACTGAGATGCTGTCAGTAAGGTGAGGGTTGGCAATGAGTATAGTGAAGAATTCCAGGTAGAAGTAGGGGTTCACCAAGGATCATCATAGTCCTCCAGGCAATAACAAAGGAATTCAAGACAGGATGCTCCTCTATGCTGATGACATTGCTCTAATAGCTGAGTCACTGCCAGAACTAGAGATGAAGTTTCAGGTGTGGAAGCAAGATCTAGAATCGAAAGGCCTTAGAGTTAACCTAGCCAAAACCAAAGTCCTAGCAAGTAGGAAGGCAGACAAATCACAAACCCCTTCAGGTAGATGGTCCTGCTTGATCAGTAGAAAAGGCATGAGGTAGAAACTCCATAAGATGTACCCGGTGTAAGCTATGGACACATAAGAGGTGCAGCACTATCAAAAGAAAGTTAACCGGGAAAGTTTTTGTGTGTGAAAGATGCCCAGGTACACTAAACACCAAAAATGTACAGAAAACAGATTTCATCACATGCTAGGGGGAAAAACTAGGCATAGTTAATAGCTCTCGCTATCTAGGTGATCAAGTCTGTAGTGGGGGTGGATGCTCTGAGAGCATAGCTGCTAGAATAAGGATAGCCTGGGCAAAGTTCAGTAAGCTCCTACCTCTGCTGGCAACAAAAGGCCTCTCACTCAAAATTTTACATTCAATATGCACACAAAAACACAGAGTAGCATTCCTGTAACATTTATTTTTCAGAAATATTCTAAAGAGACAGAATGTCATAAAACCAGGCAGTTCCTGTTTACCACCAGCTATGAAATACAATCAGAAGCACCAAAGTCAGTGTACTGTATACCGCACACACACACAGATTATAAAGAGATTGTTTATGGCACACATTCACACTGTAAAGAACAACCTGCACCTAACATCATCCAACTGCCATCATTAATTAACATCAATTAATCTATAATTGAGTATCTCTCTTCGCAGTAAACACACTTCTGCTGTTTACAACAGAACTATACTTTACTCACAGATTTGATGACACGTTCAGGAATCTTTGCATCACATTTGTATTCTTCGTTCTGGAAAAGACATCTGGCATCTCCAGAGTCATTATGGTAAACTGCATCATTTAGACACTGCCTGGAAAGAAGAGAAAAACAGATGGATTTGTGTTGGAGTCTTTCCTGGTTCAGTCATAAACTTTCTACATTATAACTTGATTTGACAGTAGAACTTAAATTTCTGACGGTAGAAACCATTCCAATATAAAATGGAAATTGGATCAAAGAACCATACCTACAAGAGCAGTAACTCCAAATAACAACCGACTCCCGTCATGCTAACCCAGAATGGGGACATTAAAGGGAGATAATGATGACGCTAACCCTACCACAACCACAGCAACCATCCCGTTAAGATTTTAAGGCTGACTTCTCATAAGGTCATCACAGACTTTCAATTTGAAGTGTGATAGGTTTTAAGCTCTACAATAAATTGGAATTGCAAGATATAAGAGTCAAATACTTGGCAAAGGAAAAAGTTGATGTACTGCAATATATAAGATGAAGGGGAGCGTGTAAGAGTTTGAGGAGTTTGTAATTATTTGTAATTTGTGAGGAGGTTGTAATTATCGCATCACTTTGGTTAGGAAAAGCAATGACAATATCATTTATCTGAAAATTAAAATTCTTCACTCATTACAACTAAAAAAAATCATTAAAAGAGTCCACAAACTCTTTTATTAATTTATGGATGATAACACACCCAATTACCCATCACATTTTAGCCCATTTACAAATGGTTAACAAGTTCCTGGTTTGGAGCCAAGTGTTAGACTGGGTTGACAGGAAGTGTGTGAAGGAGGCCAATCAGATGGTGATTAGGGTTCTTAGTTTCATTGATTAAACAACAGGTGGTACTCATTAAAACTGAAATGAGTGAGATCTATTGGTGCAGAATATTACGACAGCCAAACTGTGTCTTGTAACTACTTACTTGCAGAACATGTGCAGACATCCCTGAAGAATGATTCCATCACCAGGAGGAATATCGTCAAAACACACGGGGCAGTTGAATTGCTCAGGGTTTGAAACTAGACTCTTTTTTGATGCATCGATCAGTTGTTGCTTGTGTTTCTCTCTTTCAATTTTGTGTTGGTTCTCTATCTGAAAATATAAGAAGTTTACGTATATACAGTGAGTACATGAACATGTAGTAAATACACCAGCTACCTTTAGTGAATAGAGAAAGCCTATTGTAAATATACATGTTTATGGTTAGTATAGAAGCTTCTAAGTAAGGCGTGAGTACAGGGCAAATGGGAGATATTTTGGATTGCTGATTTGACATCAGACATTTTCATGTTTCTCTTGCTCTCGTTCTCTCTCTAAGTATATTTCTATGTGTATGTGTGTGCCTCCAGCACCAGAACAAATTGAATGTCTAGTCAGCCAGACCAGATCATCTCATTCTGGCACAGGGCAAGTAAGTAATTTGATTTTAATTAGAATGGAGCTCTTTTAACAACAGAAAACCTGCCATGGCAACAAAACCCTGAGTCACGAATAAGCAGACCAACACCTTATCTATGTGCAGCATATAAACACTGGACATTAAATAACATTTCCACCAAGCATAGAGAAGTGTGTTTAAGTGATGAAGAGTCCAAGGGAGACTTAGCTATTTGTAGAAACCAAGGAGCTGTACCCAAATCTAATTCTGTTAAAAATGTTTTCTCAACGTTATGTCTACAGAATCATTAACATGTCCAAAATTTCTATTGATTCTTAATGGTTTGGTTCTGAATGGTTGATAAGTAGAGGGGGTGAAAGACAAAACACACTCTTCAAAGGTGGAGTCAGGGCCACCATTTCAGAATGTTGCCAAGATCATTTAAGAAAGGCAGTGTATGATGTATGCAGCAATTTGTATTGTTAGAGGTATCAGTGATGAAGATTTTGTAGTAGTGAGGGAGGCAGTGTGCAGGGTAGGGATGTCATGTTTGGAGTTCGGTAAAGTCACAGGTCAGACAATCTCACTGGAACACAGAGCAAGGAAACTTCTGTGTGAAAACTGAAAGATGGATGTGTAAGATAGGGGTGGTGGCATTTGTGAGTCCTACCTGGTGGTTTGGCCAACAATTACTTGTAAATTGTAGGCTTGGGACTTCATAACAACACCAAACCTCAATGTTCATTTATCTCTGTTGCACAGCCTCTCTGAATCCCATATTTTAAATTGTACAAGTTTTGCTAGTGACCCTGGCACCATTAATACTCCACAATCACCATGTGAAACACGCAGTCTCCTGTCTGTCTTTATCAACAAACTGACTTAACGACAATAAAACGAACACACCTGACAAATTTGACAAACCCTGCTGTCTTCATTTTCATCAACAGCAATGTCATCAATAATTCCATTATCAACAACAATTCAAAGAGCAACTGAGGATCCTGTCTAATCAATTTTGCAATAATTTAAACAATTTTCAAACTACAACAACTGAGAAAGCACCTCAACATGTTCGTTCTTTACAGATTTTTACAACAGATTTCAGTTCTGACTATTTTTTTTTTCTTGAAATGGTTTCTAAATTTTGGAAGAATTACTGACAGCAAAAAAACTGGAATCTTGAAATTTGGATAAATTTTATGGCAAGAACTAAAGATATTAAACCAAAGACTTTTAGGGAAAAAAAAACAGGAAAAAGAAGAGAAAAGACAAAAATTTTTTAATATTTTTGGTATTAAAAAAAAGATTTTGGTTTCATTTCAAAGAAAGGATTTTTTTTTTTCTACATTCCACCTGAATTAAGAAGCAGCCACAAACAATACAATTTAGATGCAACAAAGTGCCACAGGTTTCAGTAGGTAATTATAATTATTTTCTATATTAATTACAAGAAATTTGTATCTAAAAAGGTAAAAAATGTTATTTTTAGTTTGGAACTGAAAAGTAAATCCTTATTTAGGCCATTCCTCTTGAAAGAAGATTCTGGAGAAGTTTGAGAAGAAAAATAGTTTAAAATGGCTGACAATGAATCTGAGAAAATGAAGTGAATGGTGAGGAAGCATGACTGAAGAGCAAAGAGGAAACTATCTGGAATCAACAAAAATGCAAATTAACCCTTTTGATACCAACCTGACCACCCCTGGCTCTGGGGTACAAATGTGTTGTTTTCAAAAGTTTTGAATTAAAATCTTCCACTAATCCTTAATCATAATTTATGTTCCTAACACCAGCTTAATGATAACTAAGCTATTTTACTAAATTCTTTGTTATATTTAAAATTAATTGAAAGAAACAGAGAACATCTCAACAGAAATATGGTAACAAAAGGGTTAAAAAGAAGGAGTTTTTAAATAAAAGAGAGGATTATGGAACTGATTCAGTTGTCTTCATTGATGGAATGTCTCTAACATTTTTGCTTTCCTTTGCTAAAGCTGAAAAAAGAGACAAAGCCTATGGTCACTACATGTTCTCCCTGAACAAGTGAGGGAAGGACTGAGTGTAGGGTCAGATATAACAAGAGTGACGTCAAGGAGATGTGAGTGGGGAGAGTAGAATGCTTGAGTGGGGAAGGCAAGAGTCCAGCCAACTGTGAAGAAGAGTTGAGTTCAGGATGGAGGAAGGGGAGGGGTTAATGATGTCTTCTGGATTTCTGTTGTGTTTATCATTGAAAAGCACAAAAACTGATATATCTCAATTAGAAGTCTGTTTCTGGAATTAGTTTATGCTTGACATGTTAAGGTTGCAAGGTTGGGGAAGAATGGAATGTCATGCAATCTGTGTAAGAGAGCATTAATGGAGATGGTGACAAGTCAGTCATTAGCAGTAAGAAGGGTAGGGGACAAAAATAAACCTTGAAGCATACCCAAGGAACAACCAGACAGCAATTGCAGAGATGGGAGATTGGGGTGGAATCCAGAAGAGATTTTTGTGTTAGACTTGGTGATAAGCTTTGAGACATCAACAGTAGTAACACTAGGGTGAGTATCTACTGATGGATGGCAGAGAAAACTAGGTCACCAGGGGTCATTAATGGGTGGGAGAGAGATTGAAAGTGTTGGAGGGTGTTTTGGTTAATGACAATTTCCATAAAAGTACTGCAAATGAGTAGGACAGGGTGAAAGGGGCAGCCTTTCTTGGGAACGGCTCTCAGCATGGCAGGTTTCCTGAGATCAGAATAGATCCCTGTAAAGAGGGAGAGAGAGAGATTGATGAGTTATGAATATAGGAACTGGATGTGGGACACAATTTTGGGGGGGGGGTAAAAGAAGGAACACTGCCAAGATTGGTGACCTTCATTTCAAATAGTTGGAGGTACTTTTTCATATGGCTTGTCTGTATGTGGGGGTGGGGGAGTGCAGAGTCCTTCTCCATGCAGTAGGGGTCATGATGTGGGTTACTGCTCACAGAACTCACTGGAGTGAAATGGAGGAAAGGGGGATTCTGTAAAGTTGGCAGATATTCTTTTTGTAAAGGACCAGGAGGATCAATTGTAGTTTGAGGGTTGTATGAAGCATCTATCACAGAATCAAAGATTGTAAAATATTCACTTTGTACATAGGTCTTACTAACGTGGGATGATTGTGAGAGCTCAGAGGAATTGAGAACTTTGAATTTTTAGAATACGATAATGTCAAAGAGAAATAAAGTGAAATATAGATGCCTAAATACTGGAGATAATGGTCGAAGAGATGCCAGAGAGTCAAAGTGTTAGGAAAACGGTAGATACTGTTTAGAAATGTTTTGAAACTGGAAATAATTCTTACTGATAACTAGGTGAGAGAAGTGAACGACAGGTATATAGTCTACTTCAGTGCAGACACTACGTTTCATGGTGACCTTAGAAAAAGAGTCTGGACAGCAGGCATGAATTAGAGACAGAGGTTGAGAGGTTTGTATAAGAGAAAAGAATAGAATGAGTAAGCGGTAACGAGTGGGTTCTAGATTGGAATGAGGTAAAAAGGATATTGCAAAATATGAGGGCAAATTGTTCAGGGAGTTTACTTGTGTTGTTAGTCATTATGGGGAAGTGTAAAGAGAAGTAATGATGCATTGACAAGTGATGGTCAGCTTTTGTCAGAAGCTTGGCAACAAAATGCTGCCATTAAATACATCTTTAGGACCAGGTGGTGTGATGTACCTCCCTCTCAGGAGCCGTGGGGCTCTTTGCCGTATATAATAAGACTATAATGGAACCTGAAGGATTGATATGCTTTTTACAGCAGTAGTAGTGGCAGCAGCAGTAGCATGAAGTAGTAGTATTAGTAGCAGGAGGGGGTAGTAGCAGGAGGGGGGGTAGTAGTAGAAGATATCGATATAGCCTATGGAACTTGTGTTTGTAAACTTTTTGAAGCAAAGGGGTTGTGTATACAATGATGGAATTCGAGTGTCTTACCTTTGGTCAGACAAAAAAACCAGTTGAAGAACAATGAAAGTCCAGTAAATATTGGTAAGCATAGTATCACAGAAGGCCAAGCTGATGGTGAGATTAAAGGTAATTAAAAGTAATTAAACTGAAAATGCTGTTAAAGAAGAATCTCCATTCAGAAAAGTTTGCTGTTTCATGATGCTATGTAGAATGGCAAAACTGTGGCTGGCCATTCTGGTTGGAAGAAAGGATCCATGGAAGTGAACTGGATGATAGTCTCTCAACTGAGGGAGTAGTTGTTTGGATGTGATACCAGCTTCGTTAAGGATGTTCTGTCACCTGGAGACCCAACATTTGGAACTGTTTTGAGGGCTGCTCCAGTTAAAGGTCTTGATTAAAGAGAGCAGTGGCAGTGGTGAAGATTTGTTGTTATGAGTAGCAGCATTTGTGTCTTCTTGCTGTTGAAAGAGACAAAATTAGCACACGGTCCCCACTGGACGAAGCCCTCAGGGGTTCCATTCATGAAATCAGTGCAGGTTTTGCATATGGTGTCTTGGTTGAAAGAGGATGATATGTGGTTGAGAAAGGTAAGAGAAGAATGAAAAGTAAGATAATCTGTGTTAGGGGGGGGGGGGAGTGTTGTTGGATGTGGTGGGAAGTCATTGATGTAGAAAAGGAAGAGGGGAGGGGAGAAAACTGAACCCTGGGGGCATGCTAGAATTGATAGAAAGTGGGACAGAAAGAATTGCATCGATACATGTCACAATAGTGTTACTTGTAAGTGGGCAATTGGCTTGAAAGATAAGAAACGTACAAAAAGGTATCTGCATTGATTTCTGGCTGAGAAACACTTGTTAGTTACAGTCACCCATTGTAAATAAGGAAGAAACCAGATGAGAGAGGATTTGTGGCCAGAACCAAACACAGAAATTCTACTATTGAAGAAAGACAAACAATAAATAGTCCAAAATATTTTCTGGTTACGGTTTTCAAAGGTCTTTTAAAAACACAACCTGAAGTTTGGAAATTCCAGCAATTCTATTAAGTATGTTTACAAATAGGGAAACAGAGAAAGTGATTTATTTAGTTCAAGATCCACTTTCAAATTATAGTGGTGATGTTATGCTTTCCCTGACTGGCACACACATTAGGACTAATTAGGAGCGGGTGTGAAGAACTCTGCAATTTCCCATCTATGAATGCCACCTAAACATGATGTACTTTGATGCTCATCTACAAAACAGTTTATTATAGAAAAACCTTCACAATCTCATTGAAAGAAGAATTGACAAGTCCAAACAGAGAGCATAACTTTCAACTTAGTCAATTTAATGAATTTGCCAAACTCTTCTGTGACTGATCAATCAAGATAATACAGTTGGCAAGATGTACTTGTCCCTTAATAATATTGAAATGTTGAAGGTGTGTGAAGCCCTTCAACACACTCCACCCAAGTGAAGAGGGGACACCCATGCAATGCAAAAAGGGCTCCAAAGTGTCTCCTGCTTTTCACATCAAACGTTGTTTTAACTGAATCACTGAAAACAATGGAATTTGATTTTGCATCTTTGTTTAAGGTTTGATGACAACTGCTCTTTAAGAAGGACACAGCGACTGTCAGGTGGACATTAATCCATTAATATTCAAACTGACCAAATCAGGCCCAGAATATTCTGCATGTTTTACGTTCAAACTGACCAGATCAGGCCTTTCGCACCTACTCATTCTAAACAAGTTGAAATCTCAAAGCTGAGATTATACATGGATTCTTCAAAACAATGTGAATAAATAAGCAGAACATTTCATAACATCTGAATATAAAAGGGCAACCAGCTGTGCATGTTTGCCGAGTGGAGGGTTTTGATGCAGTCAATGGGTGAGAAGACAAGGTGAAAATGAATACGGAAATAGCCATCAATGGATTTCAAAAAGTATTATGCTAGCTTTTAAATGAAAAGATAAATATTGGTTTGGATTTTCTTCTGGAACAATCCTTGTACTCCATGGTAAGATCTTTTGTATTGATGAATAGAGTTTTGAAATTAATTTGGGGATTCCCTCTGGAATCTCCATAACAGCTCATCTTGAAAAATGATCGTCTTCAGAAATGAGCATAGCCCCTACTGCTCAACTTTGTCATGACAGTTACCTGGTGGTGGTAAAGACAAAGGGTTCCACATATCAAAGAAAGAAGAACTTTGACAGGTCGTGCCAAATGTGAAGATATTTTTGTTCAAAGAATTCCTTTGACTCAAACAGAGATACCTTTCAAATTCCAATAACTTCAGTTGCTAGGGACACCACCATTCATTTGGAATGAGAATTAATAAAGACAAACTTCTGAAAGTATTGGAATTAATTTGAAATCACTGTTTTTGAGGCCAGGATCAGCTGCACATTGCAGAAGTTGTTTCTTTTTGCCTCCCAACAAAGAAATGAGGAATAGTGAAGAAACCCAAGCAAAGTAAATAGAAAAATAATTGATTTCCAATAAAAATATCTTTTTATGTAAAAATGTTTCCCCAGAAAATAAGACAAATATACAATATGAGCTCAATTTTATTTTAAGTTTCATATTAAATTTTTAAATACATTTTCAAAAATTTCAACTCAGCAGCAGCAACATCATCTCCATGGTTTGGATATAAGAATTGGAGGGCATTGATTACCAGTCCCAGACCAACTGAAAGATTCTTCACACATTTTCCTTTTTAACACACACACACACACACATATATATATACACACATATATACACACACACACACACACATATATATATATGACAAAAACGAAACTATGACAGTTGATATGAAGTGTATTGGAAAGACTTGCTCAATCCTTGCAGGCATAGAAAAACATGGAAATTATGATTGATATGTTTCATCAATCACTGCATTTCTATTAATTTCCCCTACATTTTTCTTCTCTCTCTCTTCTTCTTCTTCCATCTACCACCCACTCTTCTCCTATCACTGTACCTCCCTACTCTATCTCTCCCACCATATTGCCTTGCTATAAGTGATAGCACTACATCTGGCCACATGCATTCGCCCATTCCCCATCACCAAATGTTTAGTACTAAACAATACATTCATTCTCTCGTTACTCTCTCTCTCTCTCATTCTCACTTCCCCACCACACCACATGTAGTTTCTAGTCAATCATCCTACAAATAATTGTCATGTTGCAGTCAATCACTCTCTCTCTCTCTCTCTCTCTCTCTCTCTCTCTCTCTTCCATTCTTCTACTCTTCAAGACTTCACTCTGATCGTCCTTCATTCACTCATGAACACCTGAAGGCGATGAGATAACCTGCTTGTATTGGAGAACAAACGAATGGACACAAGAGACCTCTCTGTTTATGGTGCCATTATTCAATGCACCCAGTCCATGGTGTAAATTGCTTGGAGACAAGGAAAGAGATGAGAGAACTTAATTTTGCCAGAATCCAAACAATTTCTCTAGTGTTGCCAAGAAGTGGTTGGGGGACACACAAATAACAGTCAGTCACAGAAAATACAAGCAAGGCATGTTTCCCTGAATTGTCGAAAGGAAGAGTTAATTTGAATAGATTTGAAGAACTGGTGAAATGATAATGATGTTGCATGTGTGAGCATATATATATATTATGCAGATAAGAAACAAGAGGATGTGTGTACATGTAATATGAACATTATCGTTTGCATGATGCCAAGTGTTAAAGAGTACTTGTGTTTTTTTAACATTTGGCATCGTTTAAGAAGATTTCCCTAGATTTCTATCCCACAGCAAATTTGGTGCGTAAGCAAAACACATACGCAATATATGTACAACCAATAATGTTTATATTACTAGAGCTGCTTTTAGTTTGTAATATATATATATCTATATAAACATCATCATCATCATCGTTTAACGTCCGCTTTCCATGCTAGCATGGGTTGGACATTCTTTGATATTTCATTGTGAGAACACCTTCATGAAGACAAATGGAGAAAGGGTGAATCCAAGAAAGCAATTAGGACTATGGCCAGATTTGAACCAGTTCTATAAAGGTTCAGAACAAAATATCACAAACTGGTTTGTTTTATTCCTTACTGAACCTGTAAATGCTGTCCATATATATATTATATATATCTAATTCTTAAATATTGTGAGTATGTGTTAAACTGAGGTGTCACACTACAGTGCAGTGAAAATAATGAAGCCATGTAAAAAAGACAAATATGATAAAAAAAAAAAAAGACCAAACAAAAGACCATACAGTTGGTGTTTGATTAGAGGAGGCATTATCATTGGTGTTTAATTAGAGGAGGGTTATTGTTCGTTAAATTTGTTGTCCTCTTCTTGTGTCTAGTCTCTACATATTCTCGCTCCTGGCATTAGTGTTGTGATCCTCCTATGTTGTGAGAAATACAACAGAAATATTTGGATTAAAATGGGAACAGAGTTGATTTGTTTTAATGAATCTAACATTAAGACTAACTGTTAGTTAATCTAAAACTAGGACTGTCTGTTAATTAACCTAATATTAAAATAATTACGAATTTCACATTTAAGTAATTGTTAATATATGTAAGTTTAAGATGACTTAATGAAACACTAAAACTGGCTTAATTGTGGCAGTTTAAGTTATAAGGAAATAAAATTATCTAAAGTTCAAATAAACAAATCTAGAAAAACAAAACAGTGAAAATATACAAAAATATGTAATTCTAAAAAAGTAATTATATATAATAAACAATAGTCGATTAAGAAAGAATTAATAAGAAAAAACACATTTGCATATTTTAAGTGTTTGGGACTTAATGAGTGAAAAAAATGAAAATTTGAAGACAAAGCTACAATTTGAACCTATGTACATTCAGTAAACAACTGCTTAATTCTGTTACAATAAAAATAGGAGAGTGGAACATGGTCAGTTGGGTTTAGGTTCAATCCTACCATGTGGTCCCTTGAGCAAATGTTTTCTAAGATAGCCTTAAGCTGACCAATGACTTTTCAGTGGAATTGGTAGATGGAAATTGTATAGAAGCCCACTATTTAGTGTGTGTGTGTGTGTGTGTGCATGTAGATGTTGCTATTTTACATCTTCATGGGACAACTGCCAAAGTAAAACAGTGACACCAGGTTTCCGTTGCCTTTTGACAATCAATTCTGTCATTCTATACTTTCAGAGACCAACAGAGTGGAAGAGCTTCACTTGAGAAACAGGTGAAGGTTGACAACAAGGACATCTTCTGACTGTAAAACTCACAGTTCCAACTCATGGATAAATATACACGACATAAACAAACAAATGTAAATCTAAAATTATAAAAAAAAAAAAATTCAAAAATAATCAGTAAAAGAAAAAGAGGAACAAAAAGAGTAAAAAAACAAATTAGTAAACAAGATAAAGAAACTTGCACAGTGCTTGAATTTTGGCTCAGAAAAGGGACAGTGCTGTTCCCCTTTCAAACATGATGTGAGTGATTGTGAAGCTGAGATGATAACAGCTAGGTACCATCACAAATCTTATCACACGTTTCAATGTTAACAAGACAAAAAAAAAAAACACTTCACTGGCTCATTTTTGCTGCCACAGGTGTTTTTATGTCTCATTCAGTCCCAGATTAGTGTCTCCCCCCCCCCCACCACCACCACCAACATACACTAGCCAAGTCCAATTAAAATATTCTACTTGTTTTATATTCAATCTGGTCAGATCCAGCCTCTCACATCTACTCCATAATTTTATTGTGAAAATAAACAGCCACCTTGTCGAAATCTCAAGGTTACAAGATAATACACGATTAATTCCAAACAATGTGAATAAATAAGAAGCATTACATTTGGTGGAACATATACGGATGCTAAAAGGTTAAGGATGTGCGACAAAGCGAAACACTGATAACAATGATGTCCCCTATGAAGAGCATCTGCCTGTAGACCCAGCATTAAATAATTCAATCTACTTATTACCTGCAGACAATCACCCTGACCCTTTTAAGTTGCATTCAGTTACTATGACAATCCATTTTCTCTCACAACAAGGGATTTGCCACACCTCCCCGGTCCCTCCCATCCTTTATGTAATGACAATTTCTTTTAGCATTGCAGAGGCAAATGAGTGTTATGGGTTTGTCAGGGAAATGAAATCCTTTTCCAGATTTTTGCCTGCTGCATTTCCAGTCTTTTGCTGCATCATCAAGAGATGCGTCTCTGGTGAAGTTTCACTTTTCTGCACTTTCTCTGCACACATTCACCAGTATATCCTCTTGGTCAAATCGTACAACTTTCATTAGTAATGAGCCACACCAGAGTAATTGGAACTGACTACTTTGTTAGTGAGTAAACACATTAATAGAATACAAGTGAAGGGAGTAAAAGTGTTTACACTTACGGTTTACGGGGAATAATCTTCCATTATACAACTAACAATAAATTCAAACTACAATGTTTCAACATAAAAGAATTGCATCTGTGATATTTTCTTTATTTTCTCTTTAATGTTGGGATTGTAGATACTTACACGTACATATATGCACATGAATATATGTAATAATGTATTTATTATAGGTGCATGTATGTATATTTATATCTGCATGGGTGTGTGTGTGTGTGTGTGTGTGTGTGTGTGTGTGTGTGTGTGTGTGTGTGTACATACTTATAGATAGACAGAGGGAGACTTACTTACTCAAGACTTATGTTTTCCAATCCTGTGAGACTCAAGAACCAGCAAGCTTCATCCAGTGCCATTAATCTGTTACAATCCTCTCTCTGTTCCCTCTTCTTTCCAACTGCTTCCAGTGCATCTGGCACAAAGTGTTCTTGGATCATCTCTTTTGCTCTCGGTTTCCTTTTTCTGGTGCCCATGTCTTTCCAGTATTTGTATGTTAAATGGCTGGCAGAGATGCCAAATGTGACCTTCCAGATAATATTGACACAGCACCAAGATGTTATACAGTATCTGGGATTCGTTTCACTGAATGATTTCTTTGTAATTCTATCTCACTGGTAACTTTGAGGATCTTCTGGAGGCCTCGTTGGTAGAATACGTTCAACACATTGGCCACTTCACTGACATCTTCCAACTTCCACTGCAGTACAGAACTGTACGACTATTGACATGTATAGAGGAACCTTCTGATGCATTTTATTGTTGCCTAGATTCAGTACCTACATTGAAACATGGTTCCTGCTTTACCAATTCTGCTGTTCCCATCACTATGCTTCCATGATGACAGCTTATACTGATGTGAAGAACTGATGTGGTCAAAGATGAATGGCTAAAGGAAACACTGAAGAACACCAAAGCTGCTGGATATGACCAAATCTTGGCTGAACTCTTGAAGAATGATACAGCAGAAGCAGTAATACAGCAAAAAAAATCTGATGGAAACAACAGCAAACCCCAGTTGATTGGTGAAGCATTTGAAAAGGAAAACCTAATAGATGCCAACGATATTGGTTTGATGGCTTTTCAATCTGGGTACCTGTTGCTGAGGATGAAGCACATGTCATGCTGAAACCACATTTCAGTACTGTCAAATTTTGTCATCTGATATAATCCATGCTTTTTAGCATTTAATGTCTATATGAGATGATTTTTCAGGATGATTACTGCAGCTTATGGTTTTCAAAACCACACATATATACTAAGTTGGAAGTGCAAATTCCTATTTGTTGCAAAGGTTGCTTCTGTCACTAACGCACGCGTGCACACACACACACTGTATTTGATATCCAATAAGACTCGCAGCCATGTAAGAGTTCCTGTTCCACATTTCTGTAGGGTTTTTGTTTTTTTAAATGATTTTCAATGTCTTTAATGCTTATAAAAATTTGTAACTGCAGTGGAAGAGAAATTATAACACATGGACAAACATTTCACTAAAACACAGGGAGAAATATTTTTCATAAAAATGGTTTCTCATTGAGGCACAAGGAGGGTTAGTCAGTGGCATCAATGCCAGTTCTTAGCTGCTTCTTTATTTTATCAACCCTAAAAGGATGAAATGCAAAGCTGACTTTGATACAATTCGAACTCAGAACTTTCCCAATGTTCTAAAAATTCTGTTAGCTCACCACTTTAAACTTTCTCATAATAATAACAATAATAATCCTTTCTAGTATAGGCACAAGGCCTGAAATTGGACAGGGAGGCATAACTGATTGCATCAGCCCCAGTACTTAACTGATACTTATTATTTTATTGACCCTTAAAGGATGAAAGGCAAAGCTAACCTCGGTGGAATTTGAACCAAGAACCTACCGACAGACAAAATGCTGCTAAGCATTTTACCTGATATCCTAATGATACTGTCAGCTGTCTTTTGTTGTCAGCAAGAGGAAGGAAGAGGATATAAAATTAAAAAGACAAAAGTATCTTCGCTCTAGGAGAAAATATCAGATTAAGTTCCCAGTAGAGATTAATATTGGGAAAAGAAGAAATGAGAGAGAAAAAAAGGAATGGTAGTTTATGGGGATGAGATGGGATTTCAGAGATGGCTGCAGAAATAAAACATTGTGGCATAAGCTCTTGGAGAAAACATTTTACTAACAGGAATTAACCAGAGTCGAATAGATGAGAAAAATGAAAAACATGACACCAAAGCTGAATATGAAAGCAAAAAATGAAGACAATAAGAAATGGTTGAAAAGAGTTTGTAAAAGAACAAAGTATCAAGTCTAGTTGGCCATAAAGAGAATATGATTAGTTAAGGAAAAAAAAAAAAAAAAGGATTTCTCTACAACTTAGAGAAATATAGGTAGTTAGGGGTCAATCGCAGCTGTTTCTTCTTGAAGGACATCTGCTGATTCTATTATTAAGTTACCCACAGTTGTTGCTGTAGGTTAGATATTAAGACTGAGAAGTATGGAAATATTATTTGCAGATTTATTGCATAACAAAAGAGGAAAATGGAGATTTCTTTGGTTTTGAACAACGATATTAAAATCATGCAAATTCATGGTTGAAAAGAAATTAAATGAATTTAATTAATAGCAGAGTAGAATCAAGGAGATTCATATTTATCCTTATGAGAAAGAAAGAAGAAATGTGAGACTAGTTAGGTATAAACAAAAACTAAGGCAACTCAGGGTTATTTGAAAATATAAGTGGAAAAGGTTTTATGAGACATTTCTTCTACAGAAGAATAAGAGATAGGTATTTCTAACTCCAAATAAGCCATGTAAAGAAAGTTGTAGAGAAATGTCCAATGGAAAAGTATATTTGAATTAGGATATGAGTTGACAGTTTGAAACAATACTGAGTGTGGTGTATATTTAAAAAAAAATTTTCTACATGAGAATGAAGTTAAACTAGAGGATATAGTATATAAAGGGCTGCTGGAATATAACGTAAACAAGTATTAAAGGGGTAGAAATGCTTAAAGAGAGAAAAAAAGAGCTACATAAAATGGAGTTGTGTTAGTGCAAGAACTAATATTTGTTTGTCATCATCATCATCATCATCATCATCGTTTAATATCCACTTTCCATGCTAGCATGGGTTGGACGATTTGACTGATGACTGGTGAACCAGAAGGCTGCACCAGGCTCCAATCTGATCTGGCAGAGTTTCTACAGCTGGATGCCCTTCCTGACGCCAACCATTCCGAGAGTGTAGTGGGTGCTTTTACGTGCCACCGGCACGAAGGCCAGTCAGGCGGTACTGGCAACGGTCACGCTCAAAATGGTGTTTATTACGTGCCACCTGCACAGGAGTCTGTCCAGTGGCACTGGCAACGACCTCACTTAAATATTTTGTTCACGTGCCACCGGCACAAGTTCCAGTAAGGCGACACTGGTAACAATCACGCTCAAATGGTGCTTTTTACATGACACCGGCACAGAAGCCAGACAGCTGCTCTGGCAGTGATCCTGCTCGGATGGTGCTGTTAGTGCTCCACTGGCACAGGTGCCAGTCATCGAATTTGGTTCAGTTTCAATTTCACTTGCCCCAACAGGTCTTTGCAACACGATCCAAATTAGACCCATCGTCTCCAGCGTGGAAGGACCTCTATATAAAATATCCTGGTTACTTTCTCACATCCTGAAACACATACTCTCCACCTTTCCGGGACACGTCAAGAACTCCAACGAAGTCATCAAAAGACTGCACCAATTACCCCAAGACCAACTCAGGCAGAACAGATACGCCTTTAGTCTTGACGTTGTCTCAATGTACACAACGGTGCCAGCACACTCAGCGGTCAACCTATTGACTGACTGCATAATAACCTCCAACATCCAATGCTTCGGACTTACCACAGCTGATATACATCAACTTTTGTCCATCATCATGGACAACACCTACTTCGCTTTCCAGGACCATATATACAAACAGACAACAGGTCTCCCCATGGGATCCAGTCCCTCGGGTCTACTAGCCATCACTTATATGAACCATCTGGAACGTCGAGCACTCAACATCTGCCGCTCATGTTTTTCGATTATTTATTTATTTATTGTTAAAACAAGTATTTTTCTTTAGATATTTAGTATAAGTTACGATACATACATTGATTTTTTTTATTATTATTTTTATTTTATTTTAGACCTCACGAGTGACTATATTTTTGAATAGATTTAATTGTAGATCGATTTGATTATTAATCGAATTATTAATTAAATTGGTTTTATTAGTTATCAATTTGAAAATATAGCCACAAAACATGCGTAGTCATTTTATACCATTTACTAGTTATTCTTTTATGTATTTTATTGATTTTTTGAATAAGGTTTTTATGATATATTTATTTTCTGGAGGGTATGAATTACATTCTTCTTTATTGAATTATTTAATAGTGGTTTTTCTCTAAATTATATACATATATTTTATATTGGGAAATATGATTTAGTATTGCTAAATTGAATTTTTCCCTATAAGTTTTGGAATTTATTCCCTAATATTATTATTATTATTATCATATATATATATATATATATAGGGTAGGAAAAAATTATATAAATTTTTTTACCAGTGGCCTAGCATGTATACAAAGTCAATAGATATATTTTTCATATAAAATTAGTGTACATTTAAACACAAAAAGAGGTGAGCCTTAGCAGGTCACCTTACATGCTAGAAGGAACAGTCAAAGGTGCAAACCACAGTTGAGAGCAATTTTGAAGGGAATGAAAAATAAAAACATTTAGCATGTTTTACAGCTGGACCTTAGGTTTCGAACTTTAATTAGCAAATAAAATAGTTTGCAAGGCAAAGTTCTCATCAGTGAGTACATTAAAACATGAGCATGTTTTTCATTCCCTTCGAAATTGCTCTTAACTGTGGTTTGCACCTTTGACTGTTTCTTCTAGCATGTAAGGCGACCTGTTAAGGCTCACCTCTTTTTGTGTTTAAATGTACACTAATTTTGTATATATATATATATATATATATGTAGGCTTCTACAGATTTTCAATCAACCAAATTTCTCTAACAAGGCATTGGTGAAGCTGAGGTTAATTAGGAAACACTGGCCCAAGTTGCCCCTTTGTGGGATCAAGTTAAAAAAATATGCTGTTGCACACACACACACACACACACACACACACACATATATATATATATATATATATACATACTACCAAAATATAGTGTGCTTGTGCTAGTACACACCCACTCATAAATGTATCACTAGTTTAGGTTTTCTTACACTAATTAAAGAATAATTTATATAATTAAAATATAATCTGTAATGTTTATACAAGGGCAACAAGATGAAATTTGTTAAACAGAAAGCCGTACCTCTCTTTGGACTTGTTCTGCATCTTCCTCTTGTTTTTTCCAGTATTTCTCCACAGAACTCATAGAATAATTGTCTGGTACCTCATAGTCAACAGGGCGTGGTTCAGTGCACATTTCACAACCAGGACGCATAGGAAGGTTGTCGTATGTACATTTGCTACATTTCCAACCAGGCTGTAGGTAGAAATGATGACAATGTCATTAGAAGAGGTGAAGTGAATGCAGGAAGGGAAAAAAGAAACGGAGAATTGTAAAAGATACACGTAATGGAAAGGTAAGTCTGTGAATAAAGCAATAGAAAGAATTGTTGGTTGTAGTGACCCCCAAGATTTTGCTGGTATTTAAATTAACAATTAACTAAGGAATGCTGGAGAGCATTTGTAATTTACAGTGTAATAAGCATCAATTTTTTTCTTTTTTCTTCCTTTGCAAATTACTTCCTTCCATGCTAACAATTCCACCAGCTCACTGCCTTGCTGATGATGGTGGTGGTGGTGGTGGTGGTGGTGGTGATGATGATGATGGTGGTGGTGGTGGTGGTGGTGGTGGTGGTGATGATGATGATGATGATGATGATGATGATGATGATGATGATGATAAGAAGAAAAAAGGTCAACAAATATGGAGACCAGAAAATTGAGATTGCCAAGATGTGGCAGCTGCAAGAGTCAAACATAAAGGTTGTTCCGGTTGTCATTGGAGCAGTGGGTTCAATACCACCCAACCTCAAGAAATACCCTACAATCCTGGTGTGTTGCAAAAATTGGCTGAAGTTGGAATTGCATGCATATTGCGTAAAGAACTGCCTGTCTGAGGTCCTTGCTGTGACTTGACAGACAGCACAACCCCACCCCAGTACACACAATATCTTCAAGCTACATCACCACAATAATGGATACTGTGTGATGTCTTCAGTAATAATAATTATGTGGAGGAAGAAGAGAAGAAGAACAACAATAACAGTTAAAATTAATCGAACAACATTTAACAAGAGATGCTGCAATGAAATAACTGACATACCTTCACGGAAACATTTTCTTCAACTGGAGAACTTCCAACTAGGTTGGACATTTCAGCAGCAGGAACTCTGAGGCATGCCCCTGATAAAGCTGTTAGGAGGAGACAATAATTGATCCAGTTTTAATCACAGCCGATTCCGACTAGGAAGGAAAAATGAATTTTTGATAAAGTCTACAAGCATCTGTTATGGTTAGAGGCAGAAGGAAGCTTGTTATATAGTTTTAAGGTTAGTGGGTTATTATATAGTATCACAAGCACAAAATATGCCAGGTGTATCACATCCCCTGGTTTAAGGACCACCACTATTTCTTAAATGCCTTGAGTGAAGTTCATACTATTCTGTTCTCAACATTCAAACCAGGTCTGTTCCAGGTTTTCTTGGAAACATTGAGGCTGGCTGTTGTTCTTATATTGAGTCTAGGGGGAGTAGTCAAGGACACAAACACTGCTGTTCATCTCTTTGTAATTTAAAACTGATTCTTATCAGCCCATTCTGTTTGTAAACAGGTGCCACAGGGAGGCATGGTTCCTCATTGAAAGCAGTGGCACCATCAAAACTGATGTGTTTTGATTGGCTTTTGGTGCAATGTTTAAATGTTTTATGTTGGAGGAGGTCAAGCTGTTGCTATAGCAACCATAGCCCCATCAAAATATATACGAGTGCCTTGGGAATACAACAAAAGAAAATGCTGTGGTCATGAGACTTAAGTTGATATCATATTTTCATATTGATTTCTAATAAATGTATTTTTGGTGGGAGAAATCAATGAATTATGGCAAACCCCAGTACATCACTGGTATTTACTTTTTCTTCTGTGGCCAAACTATGACCAACTTCGTTAAAAGGAAGGTGAGGATAGAGAAGAAGGTGGGTGAGTGTGTCTAGACTGCTGATGTTGAATAGCCCTAGGAGAAAAGTTACTAATAGAGGGCACTTTCAATGCCTTAGAGTAACCCAAACCTTTGTGGAGGAATACCCCAGCCCCAACCCTAAATTACCTTCACTTACCACTTCTTATACTGGGGATCTTTTCTTGTTGAAATTTTGTTTTATCTTTTGCTTTTCACTTGTTTTTTTTTTCTTTTTCTTTTACTCAATGGTTAAATACATCTTTGTGAGTTGTATTTCATCCTTGAATTGTCCTCAATGTGTTGAGCTCTTGTGGCCAATGAAAGAAATTATTATTAAGATTCTTATTGTTATTACTGACAGTGTGGTGAGTAAGAATTAATTCCTATTTGCTTCTGTCTAGAAATCAAAGGAAACGACTACTGTTCCCTTCAAACTTTGCTTTGTTTTGAACCTGACCTATTTTCCTTTATATTTCAGACAGATTCAGTGCCATGTTGCTGAAACAGACACATCAATATAACCAATAATGTGCTCAATACCATACATTTGTTTGACCAAAATCCCTTGAGCATGTCCTTTAGTGGCTGACAATATGTGCATTTCTGATCATAAGCAGGAATAGGGAGGGAGCATCATAGCCATGTAGTGAGACAGATTCTTTAGGGTTTCAATATAATGTAACAAAAACAAACTTTGAAGGAAATATTAACCATTTTTCATACTTTCTAGGAAATAACAGTTGCAACCCAAGGACAAAAATTGTGTTACATATTTACAAGTGAAGTAGTAGAGGGGTGAGTGTAACTGGCTGTTCTCCTCCCCTACAATTTCAGATCATGCACCAGTATCTGGAACAATTCATGGTTACTGTTGTCACTGTTATTGTTAATGTTATAATGGCATAGAGAGTCATCGTTAATATGGAGAACAAAAACACTTTCTGGAAGTTGTTGTTGGTGAACAATTTCTGACTCTGCAGGAAGATTCTAAAACTGAATAGATACATGTCATTGGTTTGGTTCATGCTGTTTAGAGTCATTGTTCCAGGGGTAGCTTTGACTGAAGAGACACAACCAGGTTGAAACACCACTGTCTTTTACTCATACTGCTTTGGCAATGCCCTGCCACTACATTACGACCTCCACACCTCAAGGGCACTTGTCACCATTTATCTCTCTCTTCCCTTACTCTCTACCATCCCCGTTTATATTCTGATCCCTGTCCCTTGTGAGTATGCTCTGGCACTTCACTATCATCTCTCTCCTTCTGTTGCTCTTCTCTGAGACTGGGTAACCATGTACCTCCTTTACAGCAGAACACCTGTTTCTGTCCTCATTGTTGAGCACACTCTCTCTCTTACTAGGTAACCATGTACCTCCTCTACAGAAGACACTTATTTCTGTCTCTCTCTGTCACACTCCAACCTTTCATCATCTGACACAAGATCCCCTCCTCCAATGACCCCCTCCCCTCTCAAAGGATCTTTTCCTTGCAAGTTACTTGGTGACCCTGCCAGTGCTGGTACAATGTAAAAAGCATCCAGTCCTTACTGTAAAGGGGATGGCATCCAACTGTAAAAACCATGCCAAAATTGACTTCACCTGTGCTTGTGCCACATAAAAAGCACTCAGTCCACTCTACGGGATGGTTGGTGTTAGTGAGGGCATCCAGCCATAAAAACCATGCCAAAACAGACACAGAAGTCTGGTGCAGTCTTCTATCAGGCCAGCTCCTGTCAAACTGTCCAACCCATGCAAGTATGGAAGGCAGATGTTAAATGATGGTGATGATGATGATCATTATTATTATTAGTAATTATTATTATTATTAGTAGTAGTAGTAGTAGTAGTAGTAGTACTGTTGCCAATATTATTATCAATACTCTTATGACAGACATACCATGAATTTCCTCGCAGTTAGCATTACTAAGAATATCAAAACTGCCTGGGTATACTTCATCTGATTCCTGTCCTAAAAAAGATAAATTACACATTCTCATTGGAATCAATATCTTTCACAGAGACACATCTTAAGGAGTTTATTTCAACTCCAGGCCAATCTTTTGTCCATCCAACATAGTTTTTGTGTTGACAGTTTTCTTTTTCTCCAAAGTCAATTTCTGTCCTCTAAATCAGACAAAATAACCAAAAGATATTCCAATCTTAGAATTCAATTTCATTTTTTCAAATACTGCCAAAAAATCCCTGCTGACATTAAAATATTCGACATGAAGTAGTCTTAAAAGCAGCAATATGTCGAAACTCTTACAACAGGGGTGGGTTACATCTATGTAAGTGACAGAGCTTCTTTACTGATGTCTTGTAATAAATGATTTCTGGATTTTCAGGTTCCTTTTGTACAACAAAAGGGAACCACTTGAAATGCTTGCAGAACTCCTCATCTTTAGTTTTCAACAGCAAACAGACATTGATGTTTATCAACAGAAAAAGTAGCCATCACCTGAGTTAACAAGAATTCTACCTACCTGCTTCTTATTGCCTTCACATCTTACATGTTCAACCCTTTCCCTCTGACCCCTTTATTTCCATCCACTACTCTCTATATCTGCAACCAGTGTCTGCTGACCCTACATCTCCATTCACTGACCCCTATGTCTCTGAAGAGTGTAGGATTTCTAACCAGAAGATCAACACTATACAACTTACTCCAACCAGGGTGTCGTGGCCACCCCTAAAAACAAGGTCTGTTATCCTTTTACCTTCAACTCCCTCATACATACACAGTTGGGTAGTAACTGAATGTTGGAGGTCAAATTAACAACAATAAAACATAATTAGTTTAATGACAACAACCATCCAAACTGGACAGAGAAAAAAAAGAAAGAAAAAAATGGATGTAATGAGATTTTCTTTTGATTAAAAGAAAGCAAAATGTTGGGTTAACTCTTTTGTTTTCATGTTTCAGTTAAAATATGCTTCCTTGGTTTTAAATTAATTTTGAAAATAATAAATTTAGTAAAATAACTTTTGCCATTAAGGCCAAGATTTGAACATAAATTACGATGGAATTTTAACTGAGATCCCTTTAAAGACAGTCTTAAGTGGATTGGTATCAAAAGGGCTGAAGGCCTTGATGAATCCAAATTAAAGAATGGATGGTTAAAGGTAGGGTTAGTAAATTCTCTTCAAAAATCTTGTCTTCTGTTATAGCTGCAAGTTGACCAATTTGAGAATGGAAGTCAACCAGACAACTGGTAAGTCAGTGAATCTTCCAAAGATCAGCAATGTGCACAAGACAGCAGTGATCAACCAGAAATTGCTATGACTTCAAGGGCACATTGCAGCACTCCAGGAAACGTGGCTCCCATGAAAGAGTGTATAACTTCTTCTGTCAGGGGAAATGTATAGATGAAGCCAGTGAGCATGGTGTTGGCTTTATCATAAGAAAGTCATTGCTGAAGTTGGTGGAACTCTGCAGCAATGATTTAGAGGAGATTCTTTCACTCTGATTGCACACTTTAGAATGGGACTGTCAACTTTGTCGGTGCTTATTCCCCAACCCTCCATTGCATGCAAGACAAGGATAAGTTTTATGAATAGCTCTCTAGGAAAATACAGGTGATCCTAAATTGAGAACAGCTGGTGCTATTTGTTGACTTCAATGCCAGAGTGGGAGCTGATCACTACTTCTGGATGTTGTGTCTGGGATGGTATGGGATCAGCAAGGCTAGTGGAGCTCTGTATGCTTCATTGACCATGTATCACCAACACCTACTTCCAGGCCAAAGCTCCACACATGGTTTCTTGACATTATTTTTGCTCAGGGCAGTGGCACCAGCTAGATCTGATCCTTGCCAGTCGCAATCACCTGAGGAACATGCTCCTGACTCAATCTTTTTAGAGCACTAACTGTGACACAGATCACTTCCTGGTTTGCTCCTCAAACCCCAACCAAAAATGATGCACTGCACCAAGCTTCCAGGCAAGCAACATATCAATGCTACTGCAACTCAACAGTCAGCCAAAGCAGATGCATTCTTCAAGTCACTGGAAGACATCCTCCTTACAGACCTGCCAGAAGGTAATGTTCAGCAGAGACACAGACTCTGGGACACCATCCATGGCACTGCATAGTGGGAAGGCAGAGAAGGAGACAGGACTGATTTGAGACAAGCACAAATGACCTCAATGCGCCCCTAAAGGAGAACATTACCCTGTAGAAGCACAAACACCAACCCACCAGGGCAATGCTGCAAATTTTGCAAGCTACAGTGAAGACGACTCATTTAGAAGACTAATATCTGAATATAAACAGCGAATGTAGAAGCAACTCCTCAGCTAGCAGAGAGCTGTTCTTATATTTGATGGCCTGATAAAAGTCACAGTCCAGAAGTTGATAGGAAGGACATCCCGCTGTATGAAAATGAAAGAAAAGAAAAAAAAAAGAAAGGAAAAAACATGCCAAGACCTAACAGACACATGCACTGATAATAACATAGATACAGTAATGTGAAATAAAGAAATAGAAACAACACAAAATGCAACAAAACATCAACTATGACCAGCAAAGATACAAAAGTTTTAATTACTTTGTAATTCAGCTGCTGCACATCTTTCCTTATCAACTTGTTCTTTTGTTAGGTTAACTTTATTTGCAGGAACGAGGTAAATAAACACACTACTGCCTTCTTTGACACCATGTTTTGATAAGACATCCTTCTCTTTGGGAATTTTATGAGACACAATTAGCCGCTGGACTTGTACAGGTAAGTTATGTTTGAGGAAGACCTAAATGTCAATTAGAAAATGGAAAAGAAAATCAAAAATTGTTCAAGGAAATGTGAAGAAAAGTATTCTAGTGTAAGATTTATTGAAATATAAGGGGCAACATTACAGCAACTCTATAGAAATTCTTAAGTGTGAGACCCTTAATCTGTGCACAACTTGCCTGTAGTAGAGACATGTGGTAACCTTAATGCTTATGGAGAGACTTTACCTGTAGTAAATACTGTCAATGGAATTAACAGGAGCAGTGATGTACTCTTAATGGGTATACAATGCATCAATAGAATATAATGTAACATGCAATGAAACTGTAATATCTAAAGGGATTGTGGAACTCTGTGGGAGAAATAGGGAAACAATGAATCACAGAAAGAAACTAAGGCTCAAGGGATGTAGGAGGAAATGTATGAAGATATTTAGGTAAATCTTCATACTTAGTTGATTACTGACAACAAATGAAATGATTGTATATCATCATGAGCATCAGAATAAATGTACGTATACACAAACACACACACACACACACACACACACACACATATATATATGAGCCTCACAGAGAAGACAAAAGATCAATATGATTAGAAATTTGCTGATCTTGAAAAGATTCATCTGAGTAGAAATTAAGTTCCAAAGATACATTATTCATGTTGAGGCCCCCCTCTCCAGCAACTCATCTTCCTAACATCCCTCCCCGCTCCCTCCACCATCTCTCATTTTCTTATTGCAGACTTACCTGTCATCCACTTGCCCAAGCATCTGCTTTACATATATACACATACAGGGGGTTTGGGCTAAATCTGATGATTTTTTTAGGTCGCCTTTTTTCAGGAACAGTTTGATGTATTAGTGAACAGTCAACAAAGTCGGCTGACAAGGAGGACCGGAAGCCAACTGAATATTGGAAAAGAATGACCGGTATCATGATAATTCCTGCCAGGTATGCAAATGCTGGCATTACAATTGCTGCTCAATACTTTGTGAACACCACAAAGGCTGTAAGACATGACATGGACAGCTTTGATTTTATAAGATATTCATTCTTTTACTTGTTTCAGTCATTTGACTGTGGCCATGCTGGAGTACTATCCTGAAGGGTTTTAGTTGAACAAATTGACCCCAGCACTTATTCCATGAGCCTAGTACTTATTCTACTTCATTGTCTTTTACCGCACTGCTAGGTTATGAGTGACATAAACACACCAACACCAGTTATCAAACGGTGATAGGGGGACAAACACAGACACATATATGACATATCTCTCGGTTTCTGTCTACCAAATCCACTCACAAGGCTTTGGTCAACCTGAGGCAAACTTCTTACCACACAGCCACGCCTGCATATGTTTGTGTGTATATATATATATATATATATATATATATATATATATATATATATATATATATAGACAAGTGTGCTGAAAAGGCCTGGTTGGAAGTTAAACCTTCCAAGTTCTTTAAAGGGCATAGAAAAATTGAAGGACCACTGCAATAAGTGTGTGAATCTGAGAGGGGAATATGTCAAATAAAATCATAATTAACTGATCTTCCTGTATTTTCTTTTACCCAAAGCCATGAACTTTTCAATGCCCACCTCATAGTAAAGTAGTAAAAAACATAATTCAAGGCAATCTAAGACCATTGGTGCCAAAAGAAAATATGGTGCAAATTAGACTTGGGAAGCAAAGTGTTAAGTTGCAGCTCTTTACTTTTGGGGTTCAAACCCCATAATAGTGGGCAAACTGTGTTGAGAAAAATGAGATTAAAAAAAAAACAGTGACAGAGGTTGGCGGGGGGGGGGGGGGCAGAGGGGAAGATGAGAAGAATTTTATATAAGGAGTAATAGGGGTATAGTGAAAGTGGGAGAAAATGAGATGGGATGATTGAGAGGGGGAGAGAGTGAGGAAGGAGAAGGTGACTGGCAGTAGAAAATAACGAGAGATGAAAACATTAATTGAAATGGTCTCAAAACTAATTTACCATTCTCTTAAGTTCTCTTACTGTTGTCTTGGAATTAATTTTCATCACAAAAGGCGGCGCTGAAGAGACTCGGTCTTCAATATAAATCTTGATGCTGAAAAAACTTTTAAGAAATAACAGAAATAGAGAAAAAACAAGGTTTTAAGGATTGTTTAGACAAGTGACTCTCAACTAGGGTCCGTATGACCCTTGGCAGGTGGAGGGAGAGTCCATATAAGATTCTGTTGTTAACATTTATCTCCAATAAATTGGTTGTAATTCAACAATTTTAAAAATTCAATTCCTAGTAATATTTAATTGTAAAAATTAGGATTTTTTAACCACTGAATGACTATGAAGGACCACTTGAGTAAAAAGGGGTCCACAGGGAAGAAAGGGTGCTGCTTGCATGACAGTGATACTCATTTACAACAACCATGTAATTTCAAGGCAAACAACCACACACACACACTATAGGCTTCTTTCAGTCTCCGTAAACCAATCCACTCACAAGGCTTTGGTCTGCCTGAGGCTATGAGAGAAGATACTTGCCCAACATAGTTGGAAAGCAAACATCTTGACCACACAGCTAACTCTGCCTGTATGTGCGAACTTACAAGTAAAAAGAAAAACTGAAATCAATACTGACCGATATTCTGTATCGATAGGTTCTTTATGAAGAAGTTCAATCTTCACTGATGTTTTCTGTCTTGCAAGGTAAGCAACAAGAGTTTGGGAAGTTTTAACATCCCCTGAAGTTATGGCTGTCTCCAGCTGAAGTATACATGCCCCAGGCTCATTTTCTTGGCCCTTCATTTCCAAATGACTCTGAAAAACAAAAATCATACATAAAAGCTGGGTTTCTTCAAAATTTTCAGCAGCATTACTACTACTACTACTACTACTACTACTACTGAGGATTCCCCATATTCCATCCTCTGTATTACTTCACTTAAAAATGGTCACAAAATCTGGTGAACAACCCAACATTCCAAGAATTTTTCACAATACTGCTCTTTTGACAATATTAAAATCCTTCTTTTCAATCAACAAAGACTTGGATATAAGGCACTTGCTAATTGTAGAGAAAATTATGTATTACAAGTACCTGTCCTTGATTTAAAACTAGATAGCATTTCAATGAGCATTGAGGGGCAAATGTCATTTGCCAATGAAAGTTTAGATAAAACCTTGCCACAAGAATTCTAGAATTATCAACTATGGATTTAGAGGTTTTTGCCCTTTCTACATTGGGACAAGAATTTTGTGAATCCAATATCGTCGTATAGAAGTTCCTTGTTTGTTATCAGATTAAATATGGAGAGGAAACTGTTCTACACTATTCAACATTACTTCTATTGGGATACCGTATAAACCTGGCACCTTGCTGCTATTAATCCCCTTAAATCCCCAGAGCCAGTTTATCTTCTGTAATCTTACAACCCATAATGAACCGTATCTGCATGAAGCTGTTGTTGGTGGTGGTGGTGTTTTTAAACCATCAACAATCACATCAGCTACTACTGACAGAATGAAAAATTCCTGATCCCTAAAACTTTCCCAAGAAGCATCAAAGCTTAGATCAGCAACTTTAGTTTTGGACCCAGTTTTTCAAATGTTTCATATCAATCCATTTTTAACATTTTGCTTCATTCATGAAAATCTTTTTCCAAATTCAAGGCTAGAAACCTTCCCTGCACCAATTTGTACCTGGTGTCACATTCAGCCCTCTGTAGCACATGCACAAACACCTTGAATGTCAGATTTCTCAAGGTGTTATGAAATCAATCCTGTGACCCTGTTTGGGTTATGTACGAATCCATGTAACTTTGTGTTTTAACTTATGGCAGAAAGTTTTACAAACAACTCAATTGAATTCTGAGCCAAGAAAAACAAACTGTTGTTGTTTATGTTGCTACAAAGAAATTCATAGAACAAGAGTGTTTTTGCCAGTTATGAGAGTTGGCATATAAATCGAGAGAACAGATACATAACCCCCATGGGAGTGACAATCAAAGATCCACAACTGTCTAATTATTCAAGTAAAGTTGTTTTGATAGCATGCTTGCATCCATCCGTTCTATCTAGCTATCTTTAGTCAGAAAATGCTGTCCTGTCTTTAGTCAGAGAGTGCTACTCAATCTATCTTTAATCAGAGAGTGCTTCTCTATCAATGTTTAATCATTATAATTCTCTGGTTAGAAGCATTCCTCAACATTATGGTCAGTTAGATGAAACACAACCAAGAAGAACCCTAATGTTCAATCAACAGACATTAAATGAGACTGTTAGCTTCGTGCTTTCTGCTTTATGGAATTGATGTTTAATAAACTAACCAACTGAATTTAGAAAATTTTTTTGATGTACCTTTACAGGAAATCATTTGCAGGAAATCAGATGAATAGTTTTCTTCTTTCACAAAATTAGTCCCTGTCCACAAAGACATTGCAACAATATTAGTTATAGACACTGCCCACCTGTGTAGATTCGTGACTATGTATTTCCAACTGGTAAAGTCTGTACTTGTTGCCACTTCTTTAGTAATGGATGTCTCAAGAAATCTTATACATAACTGATTACAGGGATAGACCACTTGGTCACTAAATCTTGTATAAGATGAACCACTAAACGAGGAAATGAACTGCGCGAAACCTGAATTTAAGGATTGGCTTCAGCAAGATAAAAGATTATAAATAAGTAACTGTGACTGTTGCTACGAGAACAAGTTATGTGTTTCATTTATATGAATGTATATAAATGTCTCAAAGAAAGGAAATGCTTTGATGTGGCTAAGTACAGAATTAATATTTCTGAAATGAAGACACCAAAGCAATCAGTGGAGAGCGAACTAAACAGCCAAACACAAATCGAAAGCAAAAAATTACAGTTGTTCTATATACATAAAAAAAATTAATAAAAAGTGGATTGATTTCTACGGATATTCAATATTTCACTGCTTGGGTTTTTCCCTGAACAAAGGAAAACCCAAGTGATAAAAATACTGAGAAAATAGGGCAGGAGTTTGGAAAATCCCATGAGCAAACTTTACAATACGTTGTTATTTAAGAATTATGTAAATTTTTCAGTTGTGGTCTCTCAGCTCATTTTACTTTAATACTATACACTACTTTTATTTTGGAATCAAAATCAAGGATATATTGGTTATAGAAGTATTGAGCAAGATTACACAAACCCCCACACATAAATATACATGACCATAGTTTATGACAAAACAAAGATAAGCATTTTCTCAGAAACAAGCTTTATCAAGAAACAGTGCCTCCCCCTCCCCCCATGATTTTATTATGAAATGAGGTAAAGTGTGCTTGAGTGTGTACATATATATATACATGTGTGCGCGCATGTGTATGTCGTTTTTACTTCCTACCTGTTTCAGTAATTGCATTACAGCCATGCTGGCGCACCACCTGTAAAGGCTTAGTAGAACACATCAACCCCCAGTATTTTGTAGGTCCGCAAGAAAGATAAGGGAGAGGGGAAACAAGAAAGCAGAAAGGTAACTGTGCCTAGTCAAAAGAATTTGCAGGTGGCTATCTAAATAGAGAACAGCTTTCCTTATCTGTCAACGGTTAGAATATATATATATATATATATATATATATATATATATATATATATAAAACAAATGAGTATATGCATATATACGTACAGGTATATATATATATATATATATATATATATATATATATGCGTGTGTGTAGGTATGTATATATATATATATATATATATATATATATATACATACCTACACACACGCATACACAAGCACACATAAATACAGTACTTACAAACAAACTGACCTAACAGCACACAACTTTGGTGATTGCAAGTGTCTTTTTGCACAGATTTCACCTAACAAATTCCATTGGAATTATTCTATATGAATATTTATATATAGTGTTACTTAAGGAAAACAGAAAACCTAGGAATGAGGTTAGGAAGAAAAATATTTCAAGTTCTTACAAGCAACCAAGACTGAACTAGAGTCACAAACTAATTTTATTGTGTGTGTGTGAGAGAGAGAGAGAGAGAGTTCATGGGGGAGGCTAGTAAATAGATAGTAAATAACATCAGAAACGGTAGATGTATGTGTGTGTGTGTGTGTGTGTAATATATCTTTCGTTTATGTATATTGGTATAAGAATCGATGTCTTGGAAGTTGTTAGCAACGTTTGTTTTATATCGAGTTACGAACATTTCCATTTCACTCTGATCATCAAAAATGCAGCGAACTTTGACTTAGGTTACCAACGACGTTATTGTGCACCTGTTGCTGTATAAAATAACAAAACATCAAAACGAGGGACCCCGCTACAGGATGGCGATGATTGCTAGAAATAACAACCAACTCCTAAAAGCACAAAGACACATTAGATAATATAATCATTAAAAAAAACGGTGGAGATGGAGTATATGTAATCTGGGTATACCCCCACTTTTAAATTTTGTTTTTTTTACGGAATCCTATGTTTCAGACCATGGAGAATCCGATTCTGGAAAAATTTTTTCAAAAATCTCAATTTCAAAATTTCGATCCCCCCCCCCCGGTTTTTATATAGATCCACAGGGTAAACCTAACCCTAACTCAAACCCTGACCCTAACCCTGACCCTAACCCTAACCCTAAACCTAACCCTAACACTAGTTTTGTGAGATTTGGCTGTTATTTCTAGCATGTAAATAGCCTGCTTGGTGGGGGGGGGGGGAATTGAAATTTTTCAAAAATTTTTTTTTTCAGAATCGGAATCTCCATAGCCTAAAACGTGGGATTCCGTAAAAAAAAAATTAATAAATGAGGGGGGGGAAAGGTTCAGATTACATATAGTCCATCTCTACCAAAAAAACTGTCTGACACATCACCAACCACCACAGATTGTAAAAAGTAGAACAAAAAAGATTGTTTTACTCACCTGGCCATTTACTTGAAGGCCAACTACAAAGCGAGCAACATTCGAGAGGTAAGTACAAAACACTATAAATTGATTGTAAAATCTCCAACACACGACACCGAATTGGAACATGTAATGAAAGTAATTTCTGACATGTGCAAATGCAACAACAGTAATAAGGAAAAAAAGGAAGACATCCAAAATAACCATTTGATGGTAGAGTTGATATGTTCGCTCGACTTGGTATAAATAACAGCTATATCTCCTCCAAGTCACACAAATATCGGATAATGTACTATATCATTAATTTTCTTGATTTACATTCCTGTCTACATACAGTGAGCATGACTATAAGATGGATGGTCACGACTGGAAACCCTTCGATCAAAAGCATTGCTGGATCACGACTGACAAGGAAGCGAGGTGCTACAATAATAACTAATCTCGAGTATTAGCAATAAAACTAAGAAAAAACATGGTTTTTGTTAATAGTTGTCATTTTGGTTGTCAATAGTTGTCATGTTGGTTTACCCTTATTTCAAGGTTTGTCACGTAAGCTGTAACTAAATCCCTCAAAGCACAGACATGACAACAAGCTCCGAAACGGGGGTTGCGTCGTTACAAGACGGTCTCCTATCAGACAAGGGAGATAAGCGATAGACTAGAGTTCGGGGTCATGGCGTGTCGGGCGGGAATCAATACGATAAATACTAGCTAAGTCCCTGGGGTACATAGACTGAATACAGCTCTACCTCGAAATGTCTGACCATGTGCCAATATAACAAATCCTTACAAATATATAAACCAAAGCATTTCTACCTGGAGCGGACCCAAGAGAGAGGGTGGGGCTGAAGGGCACATGCCCCACCTGAAGAAAAGAAGTGCGCCCTTCTAAATAATGTTATTACGCCCTTATCTCCTGGACTTGTATTCCCTTCGAAAAATACCTGGGACCGCGCCTGCTTACACATGTGCCCCCGGCTTTGTTGCCTCATAACTTCCAGAAAAATGGATATTTTTGAATAAAATTTTCTACAAATACGCTTCAGATGGTGTAAATACCGATTATATCATAATTTGTGATAAAAAAAACTTTTCTACGAGTGCGAGTTGGCTTTTGTTTCCTCCTAACTTTCAGAAATATGGGTATTTTTTTATGAAATTTTTTCTACATATACTTTTCCGGGTACGTAAATTACGATTATATCGGAATTTGATGTGAAAAGGAAAACAGTGAGCACACACACATCACAATTTTTTTCGAAATTTCAAGTTTCATTTTGTAGATATATATGACGTGTCATATGTATATGAGCCCAGCAATTTCTTTCTTTCTTTTTTCTTGTTTGTTTTTCATGTTAAATTCTGATATAAAGAAAGTTGTCTCATGTGAATTTTCCGAAACTCCTCATCCCGCTCTCAGAATTTTTTTTCCCCCACCACATATACCTATATAATCAGAATCTACACCATCTGAAGCATATCTATAGAAAATTACATATAAATATCAATTTTTCATGGGACTGTCACATTAAGTTGACAGCATACAACTACTTTATATATACAATCTCCCCCAGATACACTCAGGCTTCACCCTATTATTCTTACCCAGCTGAGCAACCAGCCAGCATGCTCTCTCTGAGATCTATTGTCACCCAACAGACTCTCACCTTTACCTTACTATCCACCCCTTACACTTCTAGGGTGCCTTCAGTCCTTTCTTACATTCACCTCCGCCCCTACTCTTTTCTCTATCCACCCTCTCTTCCAATTTAAATTGGGAAACTTTTACTGCTTCTACACACACCCCTTCCCCACCCTACCTCCATGGCTCCTTCAGCCTTTTTCTTGCCTGGGAGCTGACTCACCTAATACTCCTCCCACACAAATCCTGCTTCTTTCCCTCTTCCCAGCTTCTCTACCTCCTCAACACCCTCTTCCATTCAATAACTCACCTAGTTCCCAGCCAATCTTGTCTTTTTCTCCCTTTTATGTCCCCCTTTCCCCCATACTTACTTTATAACATAAGGTAGCCCTGGACCTGTCAACACAACCCACTTTGTCCCCTTGCCTAACAAACCCTTCATTTCACAAGCCTTTCCTTTTCCTTTCTCTACTATACACCCCCGCCAATAGTATGAAGTCTCTCTCCCCACCACCACCACCACCACCACCCTCTCACAACTATAGATCTTTTCCTCTCATCTTGTTACCAAAAATCATCACACTCTCTTCTCTTTCAGTTATCAGTCTTACAAGTTGTAAGACGACCTCATTAGTGCCAGTGCCGTGAAAAAGAAAAAAAGAAAAACCTCAAGTGATTGGCATTAAGAAGGGCATCAAATTGTAGAAATTATGCCGGAAGCAGACATTTGGCGTTTGACACAGTCCTCCGACTCCTTGGAACCTCTCAAACTGTCCAACTGATGACATCATAGGAGACAGACGCTTAATATTGATTGTATGTATTAACACACAATGCATAGGTACACACATCTCGATATCAGGTGTGGTTGAGTATTAAGTTTACTTTCCCAACCACATGGTTTTGGGTTCAGTCCTATTGGTGGTATCCTGGACACATGTTTTCCACTATACACCCAGGTTGACCAAAAGCCTTGAGTAGATTTGGTAGACTGAAACTGAAAGAAGCCTGTCATGCATGCATGCATGCACACACACACACACATATATATATATATATATATATATATATATATATATATATACTAGCAGCTAAGCCCGGTTTCACCCGGTCTGTTTGGATGATGTGACTGTGATCGTTTTCGGTTAGGCAATCTATAACAGCGTTTCTCAACCTTATCATTTCGGGTCCCCTGTTTCGATTGGAGCCTCCAGCTCTATGAAAATTTCCTCCCCCGCCTCTGTCAGAAAATAGCTTCGCCCGTCCCCCCAAACCACCCTTTCTTTAATTTTTTTTTTTCGACAGAACCCCTCCCCTTTTCAGCTACAGGGAATACGAATCTGCAAAAAAATTGGCAAAAATCGACATTTCTTAATTACCACCCCCACCCCCATTTCTTTCATTTTGAACTTTTCAGAATTTTTTTTTTTTTTTCAAAATATGCGGAAAAATACAGAGATTCTGATTCTGAAAAAAATTTCAAAACATTTCTGTACTTACAGTTAGGGTTTTAGGGTTAGTGTTGGGGAAAACGTCAAAATTGAAGTTGGGGGGAAAAAATTTCACAATGCCGATTTTTGACAATTTTCCTTAACCTCCGTATCCGAAAACGGGGATTTTTGGCAAAAAAAATTTTTTAATACACAAATTTGGGAGAAAATGGGGGGGGGGGGGGTCGAAATGAGGTCGTTACATAAACTACAAATTTATGTTGTTATCTAATATGTTATGTAATGGATGCGTATCTGGAATAAGCCAGGCGATTTAAAAATGTTTAGCAATGTTTTGCTTTTGTTTAATCAGTATTACATCACGTTTTATATAACAATTATATCTTTGATACATACACGGATTTGCATGCACACTCACACACAAGTGCGTATTATATACATACCGACGCATACATATACATAAATTGAATAATGAGGGTAGAAATTAATATTGACTAAATTAATATCAATTTAAACCAGTGGCCTAGCATATTTAAAAAATCCGAAGATTAAGAAAATTATATTATATTAGGAATCCACCTGGTGGTCATTCCTCTTTATATATATATATATATATATATATATATATATATATATATATATATATATATATATATATATATATATATCGAAGTGGAGGTGTATGGTATTATATATCCATTTCGGTCGATATTACAAATCGGTTTCGCACTTGGGGTTCAACGGAGTGTTAGGCAACAGTTCGATTATATATAAACACACACATTGTGTGTGTGTGAGTGTATATTATATATATACACGCGCGCGCGTGTATATAGACACACGCATTATAAATATTCTTTTACTTGTTTCAGTCATTTGACTGCGGCCATGCTGGGGCACCGCCTTAGCATGTGTGTTTATATATATTACAAATGTATATATAAACACATACATCATATATTCTCCCTCCCTCCCTCTCTCTCTCTCGAACCATATATATATATATTTATATATATATACACAAACACACAAGCATTATGTATACAGTTAGATACATGCACATACGCAAGTGCATCTTCACGCGCGCGCGCGCACACACACACACACAGTTTCAATAAGACCAAAGCATCTTTTGTGTTTGTAGAGCGATCGTCTCATGAATTTCGACAACATCGTTTTATTGCCAGCACCGACCTCCAATTAGTAGCAGACGCTGAGGCAAGGCTTCCTGATGACGTTATAAGAACAGAGACCCCGTTTAGTTTTGGCATATATTTTAAAGGTTTGCAAGAATACTTCTCAATTCCCTAGAAAAACAGAATTTTCTTCGCTATAAATCAATTTAAATCAATTTAATGGACAGCTAACTTTAAAACGAAATTATTAAACAAAGAAAGAAAGGCTTGTACACAAAAAAAATTGGTGACTTTGGACTATTGACGAAATGGTTTCACATTCAGATATTAGAATTTTATTCACTTTCTACTATGAATGCTAATTATTTTTAATATTGGTTTAGATTAATTTATTAAAAACAAATGAAAAGAATGTCAATGTATAGCAAGGAGAATGTTTGGTCTATGTCCAAGTGCCGCCCGGTTTATGCTCCAAAATAGCGAACGGGTTTACTAACCTGGTATTTGAACTAAATCTCCAGTTCAAAAGGTTTCTGCATTCAGAAGATGGAATGGAAGAATTGGAGTGAAAATGTGTGAAAAGTAGCCAGAAGCTCAGTGAATTTCCGTTTATGAAACATCCATTCTGTGCTACAGGTTGGGGGGTGCTTCCTGGAACGGTGTAAGTGACAAAACGTCCCCTATTTATAAATTTCTAAGCAGCTTGTTAGGAGTAGGGGGTCTAATGTAGCGGCGGGGGACGAACAAATTGTTATGATTAATAAAATTAAGAGCGAGCTTTCGTTTTATGATCCAGAAAGTGAAACCACTGAACTCGGCAGAGAGGGACATAATAAAGTGAAAGTAAAATAATGTTGAGTAGTTCTCAATAAAACCTGTTATGAAATGAAACTGGAAGAAGGTTTTTCTTAGGCACTAAAAGTTTATTTGGAAATTATGTATAGAAGAAATAGGTCAATCGTTTTGCCTGTGAGAATTGTAGACAGTATCATCAATAGCAATGAGTCGACTGAATATCCATATTTTTGTATGATTACAATGAACACAAAGTATAATTAACTCTCTTGCATCATTAAGATTAATTAATAATTCAGTGGTGTGCCTGTAATGAGCCAAGGTGTTTGGTGACTCACCACAAATATTCAAATGCAAAAGTTTGAAGGTGTTGTGTCTGCAGACAATTACCAAATTATTAGATAAGATTCTTTCCTCTTTGGCTTTGATATTCCACTGCATTACCTTCTACTATTTGTTTTAGCTACTCTTCAGGCCATGGGTCTCTTGATTATATCAAGTTTTAACTTGTTGTTAGGAGACCCATGTTAACACATGGAGGATTCAATCAGAATGTATAGAAAGCACAGTTTGAGTGGAGAATATAATTATGAAGAGAAATTAGAAATATAAGAAAAGAAAAAATATAAAAGGGACTGGGAAAGTTTACAAGTAAAAAATTTAAGTGGCAAGGTGGGTCATTTCACAGATGGTTTTCAATGGGAATATTCAAACCAAGCCAGAGAGAGAGAGGAATAGGGAGTGGTATTTGAATGGGATATTGTGGAGAGAAGGGGAGAGGAAAAAGTATTTGTGTTCAAAGGGAAGGAAAAGGTATGCTTAGAGAGAGGGTATAGCAGTGAAATTGAAAGTCTTTGACAAGAGGTGCAATGGCAGTAATGACTATAATTTAAGAATTAAGGAGTTTCTATGTGTGTGTGTGTACTGTATGATCTGGTAGAGGTGTATGTGTTTCAGAAAAATGGATATTCTTTTATGAAATTTTCTACAAATACATTTCAGATAGCGTAAGATGTACTCCTCCGCTAATTTTGCTGCTTTATACATTTCTGAAAAAGGCATATTTTTTATAATGAAATTTTCCAAAGATAAATTATAAATGACGTAGATTAAGGTTATGCCAAAATTTGTCAGGAATTTTTTGAGGTGGATTGGAGTAGGTAGAATTTCTGATGAGTTACATGTCTCGACTTTGTTTCCTCATAATTTTTTGAAAGCTGAATACCTTTTTCCAAAGAAATTTTCAGCAAATGTGTTTCAGATGATGTAAAATTACGATTATGTTGGAATTTGGTGTGAAAAACTGAAAGGTGGTGGTCGAATATTCAAACTGGGGCTGGGTGCACACATCTATAGTTATGACCCATTGTATGCATATGTATTTTGGCACTGATTGGAATCAGTGATATGAAGACAAGTTTACCTTAATTGTCTACATAACTTTTCCTTTCACTTTTGCTGTCAGCCCTTAAATGTACAACAAATGAAAGCTCACCTGATAAATAAATGCGTATTTAATGAACTACACTCTTAATCAAGAAAATTTGTGTATGATTAAGTTTTGATATCAAAAATGTAAGATACATCAACTAAAAACGGTGCATATGGCGGAAATATTACCCCACTTAAAAAAAATTTTTTACAGAGATTCCGATTCTGGAAAAAAATTTGCAAAAATCCTAATTTAAAAATTTCAATTTCCGCCCCCTTCCTTTTTTTTTTTTTTTTTCATTTTTCACTTTTTCCAGAAATTGTTTTGGGCGAAATAAGTAGGAAAAAAATGGATCTTGTTCAAAACGGGGGCACCAGTATTTTCTTAACGAAACACTTTGAAACTTGGGACACTGGCAGAATGTGTCATATAAAACATCTTTTTCTCTTAGTCTTCTTGAAATAACTTGCGATGTACGTTTTTTTGTTAAGAAGACTAAGAGAAAAAGTTATTTCATGTTAAAGTTGTATTTCTGTAATTTCAACCAATGACTGACGTCCATTCAGCCGTAAAAATTAAGTGCTGACTACGTAAACAAACGAATCTCGGCGGTGATAAAATTATTATTTCCTTGTCAAAAAATGGCTGAAGCATATTGGCAGTAGCTAATAAACCTTTCTATTATAGGCACAAGGCATGGTTTTTGAGGGAAGGAGCAAGTCAATTAGGGTTAGGGTTAGGGAAAACGAACACACGTGTGTTGCCTTTGCAAAATGTCAGAAGTAATGGAGATTAAATACGCTTTACACCGCTTAAAGTGCCAAAGGAGTAACTTGTAAACAGCTGAATACTTGTCAGTAATTGGTTGAAATTATCGAAATAAGACAATTTTTTACATGAAATAAATCCGAATACAAAATTTTTTTTCTGTTCTATAACGCAAAATAGATAAGTATACGAAGTTTGAAAGCCTTTCGGTACCAAAAACACTACATAAAACATTAATGAAAACTGGTGCCCCCGTTTTGAACAAGATCCCAAAAAATTACTCCCCTCCCAATTCTACGGCCTTCAAGCAGGCTACCCACATGCTAGAAATAACAGCCAAATCACACAAACTTTTTGACACGTACATACATACTCTGTATCGAATGCTTTGCTGTATCAGTCTTTGCATTTCTCTTGGATAACATTGGTTTCATGGAGAGGCTGGGTTGCATGGGAAGACCAGCAGTCACCCATGTCACTTGGCGGAGTTTGAACTCAGAATGTAACAGCAGATGAAATGCTGGTAAGCATTTCGTTCGGCATGCTAACGATTCTGCCACTTTTCCGACCTACACCATTTCTTTAAATATTGGAGTTTACAACTACGTAAAAATAAAACTTTCACAAATTCCAAACAATTATTTTTCAAAAAGCAGATTACGATTATACTGGAATTTGTCATAAAAAAGGAGGCGGAGGTAAAGATCGTAGGATTTTTTTTTTTTTTTACAGGAACACACTATATCGAGGGCGAAGATTCTGGATCTGCAAAAAAATGAATAAATAAACACCCCCTCCCCTCCCCTCCGTCCAAGAAGTGAAATTAAAGTGTTTTCTCTAGTTTCACGCATGCATAGAGTTATAAAATAGCAGACGCAAAAATTATCTAAACAGAAATCCTGACATGCTATAAACACGTTTTCAAAATTTTTATATGAATCACCAAAGAAGAAAAAAATTTCAAAAATTTAAATCCACCCCACCCCCACAATTTCTTCATTTTTCACTTATTTTAGAAATATTTTTTGACGAAATATGTAGAAAGATCGCCGAAGACACTTTTTACGGAAAAGGCCGATAATTAGGAACTCGTACCGAAAGATCGCCCCATGATCTTTACTTCTGCCAAAAAGGAAATGGTGAACTCGCCCACAGATACTGTCATATGTCAGTATCTATGTATACGAGCCCACCATTTTTTGCTTTTTTACCCATTAAATTCCTGTATAAACGTAATCTATATCCTCTGAAAGGTAATTTTTAGAAAATATCAACAAGAAATAGCTAACTTTCAGAAAGTTATGAGGAAACAAAGCCAACTCGAGTGAATTTTCCGAATCTCCTCTCCGCAACAAACTCCTTTACAATCGTGACTCTACACCATCTGAAGAGTATTTGTAGAGAATTTACCCTTTGCTCTCTTTACTCCTTGGTCAACACTCTTGATTCGCAGCAATTTATACAGAAAATTTGCGCTTATAACAATATTTTCCAGATGACAAGTTTCGGTCACAAACCTATTCATAAAGACTCCTATATGTCAATGTTCAAAATTCAGGGTTAAACCTATCATCGAATGGGGTCTATTCTTCCTATCTACACCGATTCCTTCAAGTTTACTTCATGGGAGATACCAATGAGCAAACGGCTCACCGAACTCAGGTAGTGCGTGGAACAAAGTGAAAAGAATATCACCAAAGTAACTTAAACCGTCCAAAGGACGGGTAAGTTTGCTAGTGAAGAAATAAAATCAATGGGGGCACACTTATGTAGGTATACCGAACTTACCGTATCATCTTCAACATACTTTAGTGCCCGAACGGGAGCCTTCTTGAAAAAGCCATAGCAGAAGTAGACAAGGAAATGTTGTCGATATTAGCTTTCACGGAGTTGTGCATAACTTTCAGTTACTAATGAAACAGCGTGAGTAGAACGATTGTAATCTATTGTATGGAGTAACTTTGCTATTTTCATGTGGGTGGGTGAATCACTTGGTGAGAGCCGCCGGGCGAAATGCTTAATGGTATTTCGTATGTCTTGACGTTCTGAGTTCAAATTCCACCGAGGTCGACTTTGCCATTTATCCTTTAGGGGTCGATTAAATAAGTATCAGTTACGCACTGGGTCGATGTAATCGACTTAATTCCTTTGGGTGTCCTTGTTTGTCCCCTCTATGTTTAGCCCCCTGTGGGCACTAAAGAAATAAATATACTACACACTCACACATGATTTCAGATGTGTTCATATATGACTTTTCACTCATTTGAAAAGAAAGCATGCAGTGTAGCAAAGAAGAGTCCTTTACTTTTTAAGAATGGCAAGGTGTAATTTAAAAGAGATTTTAGCTGCTATTTCTGGCATATCAAGTGACCACTACAAACCGCTTAAAAGAGTTAGACAACTTGAAGTTGTGTAACTCTTCTGTATCGAAGTTATTTTTATTGTTTAATGATGGCTTCCCGTGTCCGCCGTCATCGCTGGGCTTTGGATTTCTCTGGAAGGTTTGTCATATCTTTGCATTCGTGTCGAACATTGGTTTCAGGTGTTACAACAGCCTTACAAGTAATATTTTCATCGTTCATTCTGTTTATGGTGATATCGTAAACAGTATTTTTCTAGTGAATAAGTTTGAGATTACAACAGTTGGACTGGCAATTAACCCTTTTGCTAATTAAGAACTGGTTATTTATTTCTAATTGCGCTAATTAATAGTTTAATATATATTTCTAAGCTTTCTTTATGTTATTAAAGTAGTACCTTTAACGGCAGTTTAATAATTTTTTTCTAATGTGATGTGTATTCGATATATTCCTGAATAAATTAAACTTAAGGGTACTACTAAAGCAGCACGGTCATGAACGCGCAGTCGCGCGTTCGCGCTAGCTAGTCTTGAGTGGTCGATCCTAACCCTAATCCGCGTGTGCAAATGAATACGTGTTTAGGGTTAGGATCGACCACTCACGACGAGCTAGCGCGACTGCGCGTTCGGGACCGTGCTGCTTTAGTAGTACCAAACTGAAGAATGGTTTAATATTCATTTACACTAATTCCAGTAAGATTTCTATCCGAATTAGACAAACTGGCGCTTAGCAGAATCGTTAGCACGCCGGACAAAATGCGTAGCGGTATTTCGTCCGTTTTATACTCTGAGCTCAAATTCCACCAACTCACTTCTTCACAAGACAGGGAGGCTCTAAAATGGGTCAGAGTTCAGGGAATGCTGTCCTTCCTCGTCTAATAAACCCATTAAACAAAAAGTTTTGAAACAGATTAAACATCATCATCATTTAATGTCCGCGTCCCATGCTGGATGGCCAGGCAGGAGCCGCACTAAACTTCTGTGTCTGTTTTGGTAGGGTTTTTATGGCTGGATGCCTTTAACACCAACCAACCAGCAGAGTGGACTGAGTGCTTTTTACAGGGCACAAGCACAGGCGAGGTCAGTTTTGGCAGGGTTTTTACAGCTGGATGCTGTAAAATAAACAATAAAAAGAAAATCTGCAACTTGATTGATATGATTAATGAGTAAAAATTTATTAACATTGACAGATGGCTATGTGTTTTGGGTGGAAAGGGAGGAGGCAGTAGTTAATTACAAGGATTCCAGTCTTGGTTGCTTGTTCTATTTCATGGACCCTAGGAGAGTGAAACACAAACTCAGTACCTACTGGATCTGAACTTAGAATGTCACTTTATCAATCCTGCTCTCCACTGTATTATACTAGTTAGTGACTGACTTTTATAGTATTGATGAGAGTTCACACTTGTTAGGCTGTTGTTTATTTTCTCTTTTTTGCAGGTCCAAATCTGACCACCAGGTGAGTCGAATCTCTGACCTCCGACCTCCAGTTGGTTACAGTGAGACTGCCAATGTATCCGACCGAGTTAAAGACATTGATCCAGACTTAATTGTTAAAGTATGTACTGAATATCTTACTGAATCTTCTTTTCTTTTCATTTCTTTCCATTCCAATGTGCAAAGGGTTGAAAAAATCTTCGCTTACAATGTCCCTCAACCAAATCCCACTCACTAGGCTATGGTAGGAGAGCTGGTATTAATGAACTTAATGTAGCAACCCATGACGTTTTAATTAGTGAGGAGAAAACTCATTGGCTTAATAGATTAATTCTAGTTTTAAAATGTCTACAAATTTAGTTGAAGTGTTTTTACTGAAGATTATCCTCCCTAATTCCTGTTGCTACAATTAATCTCAATAACATTCTATGTTTCTGTTAATCCTACTAGGAGATGAGGAGAGAAGCAGTTGGTGTAATTCTTAGACTGAGAAGGTGTTAGAAATAAGGTTACGTCACCTCAGATTAGCCCTTTTTAAGGAGATCGTAGGTGGTCGGTTGAGCAACAATCTGCAGCTTCCCTGTCTCTGCCCAGCTAAGGACCATACTCCACCACAGTCCAACATTCAGTGATTAATTTAAGCAACATGTTCAGTGTGTCATTCTGAACATGTTGCACTCTCTTCAGTGTCCAGTGTTGTTCCCTGCAGATTCTGGTGGAGATTGGTAAAGTGGATTTAGCCAAATTCCTGGGGTACATCCCACCAGTGTTTGGGGTTGGCACAGTGCTTATTGATTTCACTGTTATTTTTGTTGGTTTCATTTTGACTTTATGCAAGTTGGTCATTGTTGGTAGACAGAATTTTAGAAAGTGTTTTTGTGATGAAGAACAGAGATTAAAGTGTTGAGTCAAAGATCTTGTAGTGGGGTGGGATGGGAAAGCCATGTTGTCAAACATCCATGTCAGCTCTGATCCAGAAAAGCCATAAAAAGCTGTTCCAGTTGTGAACAGCCCCGATCAAGCAGGTCAATGAGGAAAAGTGATCCAGACATTAGATAACTTGCCTTACTATTAAATATGTGTGCTTCCCTTTTTTAAAAAAAAGTAGCATACACGAGGAATTTGATTGCTGTTTCTAAACATAATCTCCCTCATCATGTTACAGACTCAAAAGAAATGAGACATTGTTTGTTCTAGAACTTCAATTCAACCAGTCCACCTGCCAATCAGGGAAGGAGATGTGCATCACAAATCAATTTATGGACTGTTCGCCAGTTCAGAGACCATTCGAGTCTGGTCAGGGTCGTCTCTGGTCCACAGCCAAAATATTTTGTGGCATTAAAGAAAAGAAATGTCTGGAATGAAGTTTTGGTAACATGACTGTGTGGTTGCTATGGGAGATCAGATTATATGACCTTACATTTGTAACAAGGATATAGACACAGATATTGTGGTACGATGAATTGCGTGTACTAATTCATTATATGACAGACTCATCCTGGCCCTTACCGACATTAACACTTTAAATGTATTATTTAATTACTACTTCCATTTACAGCATTTATTATGATGAGTTTTCTCAGCCAAAAAGTCTGTCATGAGAGGACATGAAAATGAAAACATTGAGTGTTGATGTGATTGAGTTTTAGATTAACATATTTAACAATTGTCTTATTATGGCTTTGACCTTTGTTGTGGTTGTGAGATCTCATGGATGCTGTATAAAAGAGGGACTGGAACATAAGTAGTGTAAACTGTTTTTGCTAAGATCCCTAAATCCTTCTGTGATGTTCTAATTTTAGAGATCTTGGGATGTGGCCCTTGGTCCTGTCAAACAAGTACCAATGAATATTATTATTATGTGGATGGCTGGAAATTCAATATCTATTTTCCCAATAATGATGGTTGGAATGATGTTCTTCAGACCAATTCAGGCTCTGATTGGAATTCAAAACAGTAAGTCATGTTTTGTTGTTGTTCTATTAGCACTGATACTTTTCACAATTTTTCAACCTCCCCATTTCACAATCCGGATGGGATAAAATGTATTTGTCATCTGGTTCAACATCAACCCCCAGGCCCTTAGATGCTCTCAGCAGAGTCTACCTGGTTTCCATTTCCTCCCTCCATTTCAGGGTTCTTCTCCTAAGTGGTATAAAAAAAAAAGGTTTCAGTTCCCTATTCTCTAGCTTCTCCTTTCTTGATCTTTCAGCTGCTTTTACATGAATTATTTGAGCCCTTAAATAATGAATGCCTGGTATTTATTGTTGGGTGGATGAGAGATAAATATCCCCCTGAATAAGATGCTAATCACTGGCAGACGTAATTACATTCTATGGAAGACTCGTCAGTTTTAGCAAACTGAAGAAGTACTTAACGACCCCAGCACATGTTCATTGCACTTATTTACGGGAGGGGTGGGGACGGTCCATTTACAGTTGACCGTTTTTGTTGAAACAACAGTGACACTCTGTTGAATAGTTTCGTCATTTTTTTCTCAACTGAAAAACCATGTTTTCACCTTTGGAGTTGGTTGTAAGCAACATCAGAAGGGAGGAGACTCTGGGTTAAGAAAGAAGACAAGAGGTAGATACAGGACTGGCAGAGAAAATGTCTTCTCGGCAACCACCAGCTGTGGTTCTGGTGGTAGCTAAGGGTGACTAATGACTGTAGGTGTGCAAGGTTTAGGACCAGAAAGTGACATACATTGACCCCCCCCCCCAGCAGGGGTAACACAATATTAGTGATTGGATTGAAACCACTTCACCTGGTAAACTTTCACCTTCACATATCATCTCTCTCTCTCTCTCACTACTACCCACAGTCAATGGAGCATCAGAAACAGTTAAGTATTAGACTAGTGACCTAACAGGATAGGAATAGTCTGTGTGTAGCTTTGCATTATGAATTCAAATCTTTGCCAGTCAAGGAGCCCTTGAAGATGGTGTGGTGATGATATTGGAGCCTAGAGTTGAGACAGGGCAAGAAAGCATAGCTAAGGGGTCCCCTGACTAATCTTCTGCCACAGAAATCTGTACCTGAATCATTGTTTCAATTTTTTTTTATTTCAGCATTCAAATTGATTGAAGGTTACCAAGGACCATTGCAGAAAATAGTTTACTTCTTTGGGAATGTCATCTGTTTGGCACTGGCTGTGTATAAGTGTCAGGTGATGGGTTTGTTACCAACGCAGCCATCTGATTGGTTGGCCTTTGTTGAACCACAAAAGGTATGTATCACATTTGTACTCCTTGACAAACTTTTCCAAGAAAGGTTAGCAGGGAATATAGATTTTGTGTGTGGAAGGTGTACAGGTACAATAAACACTACAAATATACAGAAAATAGACTGCATCAAATGCCAGGCAGGTAAGCTAGAAGTAGTTGATAGCTTCCATTATCTAGGTGACCAAGTCAGTAGTGGAGGTGAATGCTCCAAGAGTGTAGCTGCGAGATTAAGAATAGGCTGGACAAAGTTCAGAGAGTTCTCTCCCTCAGAATGAAAGGCAGAATGTATGATGCCTGTGTGCAAACAGCTATGCTACATGGCAGTGAAGCATGGGGTGTGACCACCGAGGACATGCGTAGGCTTGAAAGAAATGAAGCTAGTCTGCATCACTGGATGTGCAACGTTAGTATGCATGTACAACAGAGCGTAAGCATCTTGAGAGAAAAGCTGGGTGTAAGAATCACCAGATGCAGTGTGCAAGAGACGTCTGTTTTGGTATGATCATGTGATGCGTTTAGATGAGGCCAGCTGTGTAGAGAAGTGCCAATCTCTAACTGGGTGGGGGAACTTGTGGAAGAGGTAGACCCAAGAAGACATGAGACGAGGCGGTGAAGCATGATCTTTGGACATTGGGCCTCAGAGAGGCAATGACAAGTGATCGAGACTTTTGGCAATATGCTGTGCTTGAGAAGAATCATGAAGCCAAGTTGTGGCCATGCCAGTGTCATGTAAATGGCAGCCATGCATTGTAATTGTGGTTGTTGCTGGTGCCATGTAAGTGGCACCTATGAATCTTAGTTGTTGCCAGTGTCATGTAAATGGCAGCCATGCATTGTAATTGTGGTTGTTGCTGGTGCCATGTAAGTGGCACCTATGAATCTTAGTTGTTGCCAGTGTCATGTAAATGGCAGCCATGCATTGTAATTGTGGTTGTTGCTGGTGCCATGTAAGTGGCACCTATGAATCTTAGTTGTTGCCAGTGTCATGTAAATGGCAGCCATGCATTGTAATTGTGGTTGTTGCTGGTGCCATGTAAGTGGCACCTATGAATCTTAGTTGTTGCCAGTGTCATGTAAATGGCAGCCATGCATTGTAATTGTGGTTGTTGCTGGTGCCATGTAAGTGGCACCTATGAATCTTAGTTGTTGCCAGTGTCATGTAAATGGCAGCCATGCATTGTAATTGTGGTTGTTGCTGGTGCCATGTAAGTGGCACCTATGAATCTTAGTTGTTGCCAGTGTCATGGAAATGGCAGCCATGCATTGTAATTGTGGTTGTTGCTGGTGCCATGTAAGTGGCACCTATGAATCTTAGTTGTTGCCAGTGTCATGTAAATGGCAGCCATGCATTGTAATTGTGGTTGTTGCTGGTGCCATGTAAGTGGCACCTATGAATCTTAGTTGTTGCCAGTGTCATGTAAATGGCAGCCATGCATTGTAATTGTGGTTGTTGCTGGTGCCATGTAAGTGGCACCTATGAATCTTAGTTGTTGCCAGTGTCATGTAAATGGCAGCCATGCATTGTAATTGTGGTTGTTGCTGGTGCCATGTAAGTGGCACCTATGAATCTTAGTTGTTGCCAGTGTCATGTAAATGGCAGCCATGCATTGTAATTGTGGTTGTTGCTGGTGCCATGTAAGTGGCACCTATGAATCTTAGTTGTTGCCAGTGTCATGTAAATGGCAGCCATGCATTGTAATTGTGGTTGTTGCTGGTGCCATGTAAGTGGCACCTATGAATCTTAGTTGTTGCCAGTGTCATGGAAATGGCAGCCATGCATTGTAATTGTGGTTGTTGCTGGTGCCATGTAAGTGGCACCTATGAATCTTAGTTGTTGCCAGTGTCATGTAAATGGCAGCCATGCATTGTAATTGTGGTTGTTGCTGGTGCCATGTAAGTGGCACCTATGAATCTTAGTTGTTGCCAGTGTCATGTAAATGGCAGCCATGCATTGTAATTGTGGTTGTTGCTGGTGCCATGTAAGTGGCACCTATGAATCTTAGTTGTTGTCAGTGTCACGGAAATGGCAGCCATGCATTGTAATTGTGGTTGTTGCTGGTGCCATGTAAGTGGCACCTATGAATCTTAGTTGTTGCCAGTGTCATGTAAATGGCAGCCATGCATTGTAATTGTGGTTGTTGCTGGTGCCATGTAAGTGGCACCTATGAATCTTAGTTGTTGCCAGTGTCATGTAAATGGCAGCCATGCATTGTAATTGTGGTTGTTGCTGGTGCCATGTAAGTGGCACCTATGAATCTTAGTTGTTGCCAGTGTCATGTAAATGGCAGCCATGCATTGTAATTGTGGTTGTTGCTGGTGCCATGTAAGTGGCACCTATGAATCTTAGTTGTTGCCAGTGTCATGTAAATGGCAGCCATGCATTGTAATTGTGGTTGTTGCTGGTGCCATGTAAGTGGCACCTATGAATCTTAGTTGTTGCCAGTGTCACGGAAATGGCAGCCATGCATTGTAATTGTGGTTGTTGCTGGTGCCATGTAAGTGGCACCTATGAATCTTAGTTGTTGCCAGTGTCATGTAAATGGCAGCCATGCATTGTAATTGTGGTTGTTGCTGGTGCCATGTAAGTGGCACCTATGAATCTTAGTTGTTGCCAGTGTCATGTAAATGGCAGCCATGCATTGTAATTGTGGTTGTTGCTGGTGCCATGTAAGTGGCACCTATGAATCTTAGTTGTTGCCAGTGTCATGTAAATGGCAGCCATGCATTGTAATTGTGGTTGTTGCTGGTGCCATGTAAGTGGCACCTATGAATCTTAGTTGTTGCCAGTGTCATGGAAATGGCAGCCATGCATTGTAATTGTGGTTGTTGCTGGTGCCATGTAAGTGGCACCTATGAATCTTAGTTGTTGCCAGTGTCATGTAAATGGCAGCCATGCATTGTAATTGTGGTTGTTGCTGGTGCCATGTAAGTGGCACCTATGAATCTTAGTTGTTGCCAGTGTCATGTAAATGGCAGCCATGCATTGTAATTGTGGTTGTTGCTGGTGCCATGTAAGTGGCACCTATGAATCTTAGTTGTTGCCAGTGTCATGTAAATGGCAGCCATGCATTGTAATTGTGGTTGTTGCTGGTGCCATGTAAGTGGCACCTATGAATCTTAGTTGTTGCCAGTGTCATGTAAATGGCAGCCATGCATTGTAATTGTGGTTGTTGCTGGTGCCATGTAAGTGGCACCTATGAATCTTAGTTGTTGCCAGTGTCATGTAAATGGCAGCCATGCATTGTAATTGTGGTTGTTGCTGGTGCCATGTAAGTGGCACCTATGAATCTTAGTTGTTGCCAGTGTCATGGAAATGGCAGCTGTACTGGTGGCACATAAAAGCACCCATTACACTCCTGGAGTGGTTGACATTTGGAAGGGCATCCAGCTGTAGAAACCATACCAAATCAGACGGGAACCTGGGGGCAGCTCTCCTGCTCATCCATTCCAGTCAAACTACCTAACCCATACCAGCATGGAGAGTGGATGTTAAATGACGACGATGATGATGATGACTACCTCTTCCGTTGTTTTATTCCTTTGAGGAATGAAACAGTGACGCCATGATAATGAGGTGAATGGTGAGATGTGAGTTCTGTGGAAACAAGAATTTAATGGAATTGTCTTAAGTTATTTAGTTTGCAAAAAGTTAACAGACACACACACACACACACATATGTTTGCTAGAAGAGAGGACTGCCTCAAACAGAGCTACAGAGAATTTGAAATGATATGACAATAATTATACTTAGACTAGTCAAAGGCAACATAACTGCAGCAGTTGCCCCTGCAAAGACACCCGAATCAGCTTTGACTGATGAACAAAAACCATTTCCCTGAAGCCCTCTTGCACACTTCATGGATAAGACACAACAGTCTCATTGGAGGCTATGGTCATGTATGGTGCATGGAATGAAAAGTGACCGAGGTTCTTGGAGGCAATTGACTATTTGCAGCATCGTTAGGAAATCATCCAGTCACTTAATCACACATATGCATATGTGTGTATACATACACACACACACATCCATCTGTTTATGTCTGTCCATCCACCTGTGTGTGTGTGTGTGCTACTTGTGCATTTGTGGTTTTATTTGAGAAAGTTTTTTCATTCTGGTGTTATTGTAATGTACTATGAGTTTGTGCTCTAATATAATTTGTTTTTACTCAGACACACCTACGGGTTCTGCTACTGCTTCAGCCATGTTGGGTTTACTGACCAATTATCTTCTTTTTGTGTCTTTCAGAGAATGGAATGGTCTGGTGGTGGCATTCTTTTGTGAAGGATGAAATTAATCACTCTGTTGAAGTTGTATCTAAATTATAACAACAAATGTTTTTATTTAAAGCAAATAAACAAACAAGATTCTGATATGTCTGTGTTGGAGATTGATTGATTGTTTTATTTTTTTAACCCCATCTTATGCACACCTGCTTCCTACCCAGTCTGTGCCCGTTGAACCTTCTCAGTAACATCCACCCCTCCCGCCTCTAACTATGGCACTATTTCTCAGCTGCTGCTATGGAAACAGAACTGCACATAATTCCATTCCTTTGTTTGTTTATCTCTCTTCTCAGAACCCCTTCCCTTGCCGCCCCTCCTTCTCTTCCATCATCATCAGCATCCCTGACTACTATATGTCCACTGTACGTCAATTTTCCACCTGTCACATCACTGGCACCACTACTGCTACTGCAAGATAGAAAAAAGTCATTTCATTTGATATAACAAAATGTGCAAATATGCATGTATGTGTATGAGTGATGGTTTATCTGAGGATGTGGTCAATATGCTACATCATCATCATCATCATCGTTTAATGTCCGCCTTCCATGCTAGCATGGGTTGGACGATTTGACTGAGGACTAGCAAACCAGACGGCTGCACCAGGCTCCAATCTGATTTGGCAGAGTTTCTACAGCTGGATGCCCTTCCTAACGCCAACCACTCCGAGAGTGTAGTGGGTGCTTTTGCATGCCACCGGCACGAAGGCCAGTCAGGTGGTACTGGCAACATTAGATAATATATTAAGCAGTGTCACATGTTCACTATTGTGTTTTATATCCTGTTATCTACAAAAACACACACACAAGGAAGAAACTAAAAAACTGTTGATATTGATGCTATTTTTATAAACAAAGGAATAATTTTGAATTTTCTGGTGACATCAGCACTAGAGAGGTTGAATGGTTGCAGGTGAAACAGGACTCTAGGGACTTCATAACCCTACACTTTGCTCATTTAGGCAACAACTTTACAGTGAACAATAGGGCCTTCTACAGAGAATGCAAATTTGGAAAGGAAACAATGATGGTGGAAAAGCTAGAAATGCTTGAGAGGTGAGAACAGGGGTATAGAGGATTTTCAATAAATAAGAGGACCCAGGAGGGGAATTGGAGAGAAAGCACAATAACATCAGAAGGACCAGAATAGGTGTGGTAACAAGGGTAAGAGGGCAAGAAGCAAGAATATGTAGAGGTGGTGTGTGGAGGGCAAGGGTGTTTGGTAATGACAGAGGTGGTCAAAGGGAAGAGTTGTGGGTGAAAAGAGAAAGAAGGGCCTGATAGAAAAGGTTTGAATGAAATCAGAGGGGTGTGAGAAGAAAGTGGAATGGCTGACAATAGCAAAAGGTTAGGAATAGCTATACATGTGATTCAGAGGAGAGAAGGCATGCTTGGCTGGCAGCAGAGAACAGAGAAGTTATAGTGGAGGGTGGTAGTGGGCTGGTGTAGCATTTAATATATGTACATATAGGTCTATACATGGATGGTGGAGTCATGAGAGATGAATGGTTATGAGTGTTGAGATGGACAAAAAAGGCAAGGAGGGAGCAATATGTAGATTGGGGGGTGGTGATCAAGGATGTAAGGGAAGAGGCAGCAAATGTTGGCATGGTAGGGTACAAATATTATTACTACCCCTAAACACCACCCTTGAGTTATAGAACTAGTTGCCAGTGGGTAGGGGCGGGTCTTCTACAGTATATCATCAACCATTGTGGTCCTTTGTCATCTCTTCTGTCAGGTACAGCATCTTCAGCCTTCAGCATTTCCCACCAAGTTTTTCTTGGTTCTATTTTCTGCACTCAAGGCCCACATCACACTATTATCCAACACAACAGTTCTAACACAAAGGTCGTACAATCTAGACTCTGAGAAGAAAAACAAAACCTTTGTTGCCAACAGTGGAAGTATCTTTTAGGAATCCATTCTGATCTTTTATGAACCTATTCTTTCTCTGGTTACTATACTTTTCCACCATCATTGTTCTTCAGATTTAGAAGGAATTTTCTCTGAGGTTTTGAGCAACAACTTCTCAGTGGTGCCATTCTGAAAAAGAAAAAAATATTTTTCCTTTTGTCATAGGAAATTATAAAAGTCTTTGTTATATTTGGCAACAGGATTCCTAAGATTCTCCCAACACAAATTCCATTTATGTGTCGAAATGATAGAATTATGCCAATATAGTATGCCATGTGTTTGCTGTGTTTGAACATGGATCCTAAACCACCTGGCTTCTCAACATCAACCAACTATTGACCTTTTTGCAGAGTCCTTCCCTTCCATTGCAGCCCCTCCCCCATCAGCTTGGTACTCCCTAGGGGCTCCAATCACTGACCTTGCCTTTGAGTCCATCTTCCAGTTGAAGGTGGCTGCCCTTGAGAAATTGCTGAAAAATATTAAAGTTATCAAACCCCATCAAGGTTTTTTCATACTTAGGAATTACCTCTCGATCCCTAAACTTCTATATTTACTCAGAGTCAGCTCATCTTACCGATTCCCATTGTGCCTCCAATGCATCAGCAACCTAATCTTTGAAAGACTTGAATGGTCAGTCAATGTCAGAATCTCTCCAACATCCTGCAACCAGGCTGCATTGGCCAAGCGATTTGGAGGTCTTGGTCTTCGTAAGTGCTCGTCCCTCTCTCTCCCCTGCTTTCTTTCCTCCACCCTGGTGAGAAACATCCTCTCTTCTCCAACATGGACCAGTTCCAACTGGGAGTTGGATGAAGCTCTCCAACACTGGTGGGAATTGGGCTTGTCTGCTCCTGAGAAGGTGGACTGCTGGAGTCAGAGAGCTTGGGACAACATAATTTCGAAGGCTACCTTCGACTCCCTCTTCGTCCAGTTGGACCAGTTTTTAAGGTACTGCTTACTGTCTGCTAGCGCCAAATACTCAGGTGACTGGATTGATGCCATCCTTGTGGCTAATGTTGGTGGCCTACTCAGCTTGGACGAACTTCATGTCTCCATTGCCCTCAGAGTGGGAACTGGCGTATGCACGGATTTGATCTGTCGTTGTGGCAGGCTCCTCAACTACAGGCCTCCATGGGCTTTCTTGTCGCCTGAATACTGGTTGCTTCGCACATCCTTTTTGTAATTTGCATTGCTGTGAAAGAAGAACATCTACATTTGATTACTGAACAAAATGGAAAAAATTACCACAGTTGTATTTTTATACCCTCATTATGCTAGCGGTGCCATATGGCACCTGGTTTTATTTAAGAATGTATTTTGGCTTCAAATCAATGTAACTGGTGTTTAAACTAACCCTTAAACAAAGTTTCAGCTAAATCAGAAATAGAAAGTTAAGCAAACCTCTCTGTAATCATAGATATTGCAACCGTGACAATCCCGCCTTTCCCTATGTGTAGTAAATACAATCCCACAATATCTAAAATGTATCCCTTTTAAAAAAAAACAGTCGTGTCTTATTTCAACGGCATTTGGCTGCTATTTCTAGCAGGTAAACACCAAGCTAGGCTGTGGTGGAAATAGAAAGCGTTTAGAAATAAAATACTTCCGAGACAATAATTACTGAGAGGAAGGAAATGAAGCCTTTTTGTTCTGACTCGGGTGTCCGTAGGGAGCCGCCACATGGTTATTTGACTTGCTAATAAGAACAGCCAATCACACCATAATATCTTACGAGTTAATTGCTCGACTTACTAGAAACAGTAGCCCATTCCTACCAAACAAATCGTACTTAAAACGGAGACATTGAACACAGTCTGGCTTGACTTAAAGCTAAACTACAACAGGTGCGAAGTAAAGGTCGTAAGCGGCCTCATTATATTCAGAGTTACTTCCCTTTAACATCCAACATGGTTTCTTCCACGATTTCGGTGAGTTTTTCCTCTTTTAAATATTTTTCATATAAACTCCCAAAAGTCAGTTTTATTTCTTGCCTGAATTGTTCTCCTCTCTATAAATACTAGTATATTCAATTGTTGGCCGTGTTTTCTCTTCCTGTTAAGTTTATTCTTTAGAATTTACGTCTTAAACATCCAATTCGTTGTTAAAACGTGATCTTCTCCTTCACGCTTACATTTTTAAACAATCACATTGTTTTAATGTGTTCATAACTGTTTCCTTGAAGACTTAATTTGTTGAAATCAGTTCATTCTCTTTAAAACAAATGAACATAAAAGCCGCAAGTTCTATTTCATTCAGCCGCAACTGTAAGTCACGCAATGGTTCGCTCTACAAAGATACACACACACATGGTTTGGTGGACGGAAAGGACAGAGTCTCTGAAAGATATCCCCGATCAATTCATCTTTCTTTAAACTCAAATATAGACAAACCAGAATCTGGTGTACCAACAGATTGTGAGCAATAAAGAAATAAGATTGGTGACACCTCGACTTTAAATTGATTGTTTTGTTTTTTAAATTACATATTGCAGAAATACGTTTTCAAGGATGTTGATCACAAATATATTATATTATTACAAAATTTCGAGGTGGGGAAAAAAGTTGGGACGAGTTTTGGTTCTTTCTCCCACCGGTGCCAATTTCGTTTCCGTCATTTCCATAACTTCAGCATTTTTCACTTTGAAGGTTTATATTTTTGAAATTTCAATTTTGCGTAATCTACACTCTCGAAAACGTGTCACTTTGCTTTGGTAGATATGGTCGATGGAAACTGAAAGAAACCTGTCGTGTGCGCGTGTGTCTACTTCTATCTCTTGGTATACATCAGCTGTAAACAAGCACCACCATCACAAGTAATGTCCTGTATTTCCAATCTTCCTTGGAAATATATCCAGCCATGGGGAAATATTACCATGTTCAGAAATTGTATCCGGCTGTAGAAAATCTGCCTCAATGAATTCTGTCTGACCCATGCAAGCCTTGAAAAGTGAACATTAAATGATGGTCATGATGATGATATTTACTTTGTAGTTGTTTTTGAGAATGTGATGTTGATATGTGTATGAGAGATGTCTGGTTCATTTCTAAGGTTCAAGGGAAAATGTCTTCAGTGTTTGTCTTTTTAATTATACAGATGGATGTGATACAGAAAGATTTACCCGATGCCTTAAATATGTTGGAGAAACTCCCTAATTCAATCCATGAGACAAACAAATTCTTCAAATCTCTAATCCAAAAAGTCAATTCAGAAGATTTCAATATTTCTGATGTAAGTTTCAATTGTTTTCCTGTTTTTTTTTTTTTTTCTATTTTACTGTTTTGCATTTATTTTTTATTGTTAACATAAATGTTTGTCTTGTGTTTGAAACTTTTGGATCATGAAGTAAGAATGGAAGTTATTTTGTCAATCTTGTAGACTGTAATGAAATTTGAACTTGTAACCCCACGGTCAGTATTCCAGCAACGATGGGGTATAGATATGGCTGTGTGGTTAAGTGATTCACTTCACAGTAATATGGTTTTGGCTTTCATCCATTAGCAGCACGTCTCAAAAATGACATTTGGTCAACAGAAACTGTAAGAATCCATTGAAGAGATTGTTATTGAGGTTGTGGCCTGGCAGCCATAATCCTTCAACTGGTTTAACATCACCACATCCTCCTTTGGCTGTCTTTCACATAGTCTATACTGTTGCAAAATATTGGGATAAAATATCTGGTCTTCTGTCTTTTGAGGATTTGAAAAGACTCGCAGGAGCAGCCCTTCTCATTAAGCAATAAAAAAACAAAAGCAAACTTGTCACTTTTCCTGTTACCTTAGTATTAGTAGCATACCAACAGTTGTTAAGGTAGTAAATTACTGATGTGTTTTAATTGAACCAAAATATTAGTGACATACTGATAATATACTGGTGTCAAATCTTGCTTATGTTTTGGCTTATTTCAGCCACAAGGGAACTATAATGTGTATTTTAAATCTTAGAAATATATTGTAATTTTGTCTCTCTCTCTCTCTCTCTTATATATATATATATATATATATATATATATATGGTGGTGGTGGTGGTGGTGGTGGTGGCAGCGGCAATGGTGATAATAGTGAGGATTTATGTTTGAAAAGAGGGTTTTTTAATTTAATCTATTTTTCTAATTGCAGGGAATTGGATTTCTAACAGTGAAGTGCAACATTTTATTGAACTATATCACAGATTTGTCTCTCCTTCTTTTGGAGAAGGCAGAAGGAAATACTTTGCAAAAGAATGAAGCAGTTCAAAGACTTGTGGAGAACAGAATTGTGAGTGAGTCAATGCCATTTCTCTCAGGAAGGTTTGGTAACAAATGATTCCGTTCACTACTTACCCTTACTCTCAAAATTCCTGGCTTCTGCCTAAATCTGAATCTGCTGCTGCTGTTGTTGAAGAAGCAGCAGCAGCAAATGCTGGCAGAACTCGAAGTTCACTCAAGACAAAATGCTTAAGTAGCATTTTATCCATCTTTATTACATTCTGAGTTCAAATTCTGCTTGAGGTTGACTCTTTACCTTTCATCCTTTTGGAGTTGCTAAAATGAGTACCAGTCAAGTACTGGGGTCAATATAATCGATTTGCCCCTCTGGCCATGCTGCAACAGCTCCTCTGGACACTCTATTCTCATTCCCTTTATATTCTTCTCAATATCTTTCAATATTGTCCCAACAGTATTCACAGCCAAGCTATCTCATTAACGAGGCAGTGAGCTACCAAAATCATTAGCACACCAAATAAGATGCTTAGTGGCATTTCTTGTGGCTATTTACATTCTGAGTTCAAATCCCACCAAAGTTGAATTTGCCTTTCATTATTTCACGGTCAGTAAAATGATTACCAGTCCAGGGGTGGGGTGGGGGAGTCAGTATAATTGACTACTACCTTCTGTGAAAAATATTTAATAAATCAGGCCTTGTGCCTATAGTAGGAAATATTATTATTATTATTATTATCCTGTTCCATGATTCCTTCTGTTCTTTTGTATAATATTAGGTATGGGAGAAGATTTTACCCATTGACAATAAACTCAAGTATCAAATCGACAAAGTCGTTCAGTCAGCTGTAACAGGCAAAGGTTAGTGGTTATAATATGAATTATTTTGATTTATTATAAGTTATCATGAACGTGTAATTGTAATTTTTAACAGAAATTCATTATGTTCAACTCTATCTCTCACAAACTTCAGAGGGACATAAACTTTGATCTGCTTTGAACCAAAATTCTGTAGGTGAAACAGCATTGAAAACACTGAAAGTGATGTGTGTGGTAGCCACCATCATCAACAACAGCAACAACATTTCTAATCTTTTTGTTGCTATATTTCTGTTAATATACACCTCTTTTGTATAGAATAATGAAAGATTTAGTAAGAAGACTTTGTCATCACTAAGCTGATGTTTGGAATATAATTTGAAATTTTGATGAAAGATTTAAATTTAGAACAATTCAAAGCAGGAAGTTTTTATTGTAGAGTGAGAGGGGGCAGTCATGGATGGATTGGAATCAAAACAGTTGATGTCTGTTTCTCAGTGTTGAAATCAATTGGAGAAGATATAGAACAATAATGACAACAAATGGTGAATTGCAACTGTAATACAGGAGGATATTACTACTACTTCCCATCCTTTGTCCTCTTTACTCAAGATTTTTGATTTCTTGTGTCATCATCTCTTCACACATTTTGCTCATTGGGCCATTGAAAGAACCTCTCTCATCAAAGCCTAAAATGGTTCTGGGTTCCCTTCCCAGGAATAGGACAGGATAATGATGGCTGGAATGTCTGCTGGGTCACGGCTGACCTAGGGCTAAACAACATCTTTCTCATCCCCTGATTCCCTTCACTTACATCACACAACACTTATTCACCCATCACACATTGTCATCCATTTACTTCACATTTCCAGACCAATGCACAGCTGTCTCTCGTGTGTGTATGTATGTATGTATATATATATATACACACACACATGCATAAATATATGTGTGCATACTCCCATGCGCACATGTTACATGGTGATGATAAAAGAGGCAGAGACTTGGAACAGAAATAAAATGCCATGAATGAAAATTTAGAAGAGATTAATTTTTAAATAAAGAATTAATTAAAAAAGTAAATGCATAACAATGACCAGCATTGTAATATTGTTTTCAGGTGTTGCAGATGCTTTGGAATATCGAGCCAAACCTGAGAATCTTATCCCAAAGGTAAGACATCAACAACATCACAATTAAATTTCACTTCCGTTGACTTTTCATGTTTCTATGTTGTTCTTACAATAACTAGGCCCCACCTCTTCTTCTTGCCCTGTCTAATAATAGGGAGACAAGTGATTCTACAAGAGACAGGTGTACTGCAATCAACTCTCATACCAATTTCCAATTCTTTTAACCCATCTATATTCATCATTTTCATCTTTTCATAATTGATCTGTATATCGTTCATATTGGGTATAGAATCTTGACCGTGTGTATATATTGTTCATATTGTTAGCTTGAAGATGAAGATGACGATGAGAATAATCCAGAAGAAACGGGACATCATAATATAAAACCCTACGTTCCTCCTAAATTGGCTGCTGTCCAGTGTGGTTTGTGTTTGATTTTCTCTCTCTTTTATCTCATATATATATATCTCAGTGTCTGCGTGTATGTACTACTGCACAATTACATGTGTATGCGCACACACACATACAGTTGAGGTATGTATCTTAATGGTTCGTGTATTTGGTTTGGTTCACGATCATAAGGTTGTGACTCTGATACCTAGTGGCACGTTGTGTCCTTGAGCGAGACACTTTATTGCTCCAGCCCACTCAGCTGGCAACAATTGAGTTGTACCTGTAATTCAAAAGGGCCCGTGTTGTCACATTCTGTGCCATGCTGACTCTCCCTGAGAGCAACTCTGTTAAGGGAGTGCTCAGGCTGTTCTGTTGATTGGATCATTTGGAACACTTGTCGTGACTGACAGTACCAGTAATACACACGTATGTGTAATGGTTCATTTACCCATGTACAGGGAGATCATTGTGAATAACTGATTGGGCCTTATTAAAATAATCAGGTCAAATCTAATTAACTTGTTAGAGCAGATTTAATTACCTATTTTGTCATGTTAAATTTATTTATTTAACTTGTCAGATGAAATTTAAATAAGTTGCTCCACTCAAATTTCATGAATTAATTTTCCAGGTCAAATGACTGCTGAAGAACGTCGAGAGAAACTGATTGAGAGAGCAAAGAAACGAGCTCTTGGCAGTACACTGCTACAGGACCTGAAACGAGAGTATGATGAAGGACCAGAGGAATATATGGTAAGCAGAGTCTTTGTGTGTGTGTGAAGAATTTGGTGTTTTGTAGCTATGTCAAGGATTGGTTTCTTACCTTGTCTGACGTTAACAACACAAGGAAGGTCTGTCTAATATATCTGATTCAGAAATCTCCGTTCAGTACCAACATAGGCTGTACAACTACCACTGAAACAGTTTGAATTATCAGGTTTTGTAGCATTTGACATTGTTGTAAAGCAAATATTTTCTCTCCATTCCAGGAAAGTAACAGTTTACACAGAATTAAAGAAAATAAAGAAGCAAAAGAAAGAATACGGTAAGTGGTTGATACTACAGCCTATACTCTGTTTAGGGGTCACAAAATTTCTGTGAACTGGTTGTGTGGCGATTTTACTAGAGTCAAATAACTTGGAACAGTCCATTGTTACAGCTGTATCTATACCAAGTTGAGGGGCATATTGCACAAGCTGACAAGCTGAGGTGTTTCATGTGACCACTGGTTTCTCTTATTCAGTCTGTTTCTCCATATCTGTAGAGTGTGGGATTAGACAAGGTAAACTTAGCCAAAGTGTGATACCTTTTATACTCATTAATGGTTTGTCTCTCAACATGATGTTGGTGACAGCAGAAATTGTCCTCTTCTGCTTCTACTTCGTCTTTGTCCTTGACCACCATCGTCATCAAATAGGTGAATGTTGGCAACAGGAAAGGAATCTGGTTGTAGAAAATCTGGAGCCATGCAAGCATAGGAAAGCAGATATTAAAACAAATAATGATCGTGTATATGTGATCATTATCAATTAATGTTCATGTCGGCTAGGTTGGACAGTTCCTAAGGTCAGCCACTTTACAGAGTGTTCTGGGTGCTTTTAACGTGGTACTGACCAGGTGCATGTATATATATATAAAGCTGTATTTAAATAAAAATGTAAATTAAAATTCATGAAATGCTACTTCATACTCCTTATTTATTATTTGTATATGCACACAATGTTACATTTACACACTGGTCAGTGCCACTTTGGAATTTTAGAGGGACAATGTCTAAGGAAATATTAAAAATTCCAATTTTACATGTTGAATTCCAAAGACTAAACTCTAAAGTAATTGACATTTGGTTTTGTTCCATTGCAGTTATGAAGAAGAGAACTTTGTCAGACTTCCAATCAGCAAAAAAGAGAAGGTAAAGGTTTTGAGAAATAAATATATTGAAAGTTTCAGTCATTTTGTTTCAGAGATCTTTTACGAAGAAGAGTTAAAATGGTAATATTTGAGATACAGGTGATGATTAAAAATTTATTAAAATAGCTCAAAATGAATAAGGATTTATAAAATGGCATCCAAGATAAATTCTTGATTTATTTGAGATTACCTTTGCTTTGGCAGAAGGATAAACAGTTGCCTAGTGGTAGTTGCGACCAACTGCAAATGTAGAATTCTCTGAAATTGATATACCATTACAGAAAAGCGAATCTGATTGAATGAAGACAAAAGGACAGCTGTTTACGTTTGTAATCTGCCTCAGTCAGTATTGTCAGCATAGCAGTTGCTCCAGCTTGACTGGCAGCCTAAAGGCTTAATCACACAAAAAGAGAAAATATTTATGGCTAATTAAAGCAAAATTGTACTCAGAAAATCAATTTAGAATGGTCAGTGGCATGTATGTATACATTGAAGACAGGTATGTTAAATAAGATACAAGATAGATTCTTGTCTTCAAGAAAACATCTTTCCTCTGCCTTTTGACTACAAACTCCAGATAAGGAGAAGAGCAACGTATTCAAGGCTGTCCCCTTTCTCCAGCTGATCAGATTGTGTTTTTAAGCATGTCATTTTCAGGGAGGTGAGTTAGGACAAGCACTCTTAGACACCCAGGGTAGTGGTGTTGGCCAACCACATGGAAATTCCAAAGGACCAGGTGATATTTGCTTCTGTTTGTCCTACACCAGTCCTGGTGATATTAGCAGACCGTTGATCGTTGTCTCCCTTTATTTACAGATGGCGTCTCGAAGACTTACCACATCAGCTTCCCTCGGTCAACTTGCCAACTTTGAAAATATTAACGTTCTTTATGATGAAAATGATTTTCACCTGGTAAGATAATTTTCTCTAATTATTTCAACTACATTCTTCATTAAAACTTCCAAATAATAGCAAAATGTGTGTGTCGTTGTGAGCTGCTCACTGTCTGAAGAACAGCAGGTCTGCTGGTGCTGACTAGATTTGTGTAGATCTGGAAGGGACAATGCATATGTAGAAGGACCCTATACCAATAACCCCAGAGCCTCAACTGATAAGAACTCCCCACTGCAATATTACGATTGATGAGAAAGAGGACAAGGTAACCATGTGTAGCTATGGTAGCCATGTACCACTTCTTTCTTTTGTTGGTGAGGGCCTGACAAGGAGTAAATTGTTTCAGGGACTCACCATCAGTATCACAGAATCAGCTACCCCTGAATTACCCTAGCTTCCTGGCTCTCCCTGTTCCACAGCTTCCATCTGCTCTACACACACACACACACACGCCCATACAACAGGATTTGTACAATTTCCATCTCCCATTCACTCAGATCCCTCATCACTATTTCCTTATGAGAGAGTGGACATAGGCATCAGCTGAATCCTATCTAAGTAACGGGGTCATCTCCATGTTTAACTATATTTTTGTCTTCCTTCTTTAGGATGAACCAAGCAAGAAAAAGAAAAAAATGAAGGTATGTTTGAAAAATATTTTTGAAGTTTAGAATTTGCCCTAGTATTAAATTTTGTCTTATCTATGATTAGTTATTAATCTTATCTTAGCTATGATTTAATTTTATCTTAGTTATAACTTAATCTTATAACAATGATAATGGTTCAGATTTTAGCACAAAGCCAGCAATTTCAAGGGAGCAGGTAAATCGATTACACTGGCCCCCCAGTGCTCAGCTGGTTCTTTTATTTTACCAACCTTGGCAGAATCTGAACGCAGAACATGAAGACATGAAAAACTGCTAACCATTTTGCTTGGTGTGCAAACAATTCTGTCACCTCATTGCCTTTTAATAAAAATAGTTTTGTTTCTTTAATTCTCTGTCCTGATATTGAAATTATTTTCAGTTAAAGATAGTGTTACAGTGAATGTAAAACTTACTTTATTTGATGTCACTTGTGTGTGTGTGTGTGTGTGTGTGAAAGAGAATGTATCTGTCTGTCTTTGTAAGTGTTACTGTGTGTATTCTACCTGTTACTAAGTATGTCTTATTTACTCTTGCAGGGTAAAGGGAAGAAAAAAGGTGAGCAGTTAAAGGATTTTTATGAGTGTGTGTCTGTATATGTATATAGATATGTTTGTGTGTAATATATATTTGTACAATACATAGCTTGTAATGCATATATTGGTAATAAATATATAGAGAGAGATGCAAATATAGCCCATGTGTTTACAAAGTTGGTTTCACCATATCGCAAGTTTAAACCCACCATACAACACCTTGTCTTCTTCAGCTTAACAAAAATTTGGTTCACACAAATTGTGCACAAACCCATTCTCAGTCATCATCATAAGTTTAACATCTATTTTTCATTGCCAGCATGGGCCACACTAAACTTATTAAGGTAGTTCTATGATCAGTTGTTCTTCCTGTGTGCTGCCTGTCGCTAGTTTCCGGGTAATATAATATTTTCCAAGACTACAGAGGAATGAACGACTGTCGTAGTGGTTAGACATATTTCTGTGGCAGATTGGAAACAGAGACACTGTTGTATCTAGAGCGATATTTTTAGACAGCATCATACAAATATTTCTTTCTTACCACTGGCATAAGGCTTGAAATTTTAGGGATGGTGTGGTATTAGTTGATTGCATAGGATTGAGGAGGGTCCTGCAGAGGGTCCAACAATCTAGGAGAGAAAGATTGGGGATAGTAATTGGTGTGGAACATGGTATTAATGGACACAAGATGGATGATGAGAGGAGTCCTTGAGCGGAGACATGAGTCCAGTCCTGAGAAGCAGCAGAAGCCATTACAGTAGCAGTAGAAAAGGTTGAGAGAGGAGACACAGCACACCAGTGTGTGGGTATGCATTAGAGTTAAGTACATTGGGGTATATGTGTGTGGTGTGTTCCCTCTGTTGGTGCTTGACTCGTCTCACTTGCAGTATTGTCTTTATTTATTCTGACATAACAAGAAAACCAGACTTTCACCAAATCTGACCTCATCCACTTTTAAAAAGGTGGGCAAAACCAGAATGAGGTAAGGACACAGACATGGTGGCATACAAGAGAATCCAAAGACCTAGTCTTCAGTAATATGACAACATTAATGATCCATAATGATTGGTGTGATGGTGGTGATGGTGGCGGCTGTTTATGTTTTTGTTGACAGAAGAAATTAGATTTGTTTGATCTCAATTGTGTTAATTTTGATTTATAAAATTAACTGTTTTTTTTTTTCAGGTTTCAAAAAGAAACGGAAACTTTAAACAGTATTTCTGATTAATAAAAATTGTTTTGTAAATTATTGTTATTGTAATTATTATAATTATGTTGTGTAACCCCAGATAAATGTTGATCAATCTTTTGCAGAGATCTGAAGACAATCGACAACTGAATGCAACATGTTCTTTTATAAAATAATGTGACTTGGCTGCTATTTCAAGTAGCTCAAACATCCATATAGGGGCTTCCTAAATTATTATTAACTAAATGCTTGTATGGTTGTATGGTTCAGAACTCTGCTTCCCAAGCATGTGCTTCCAGGTCAGTCCCACTGCATGGCACCTTGGCCAAATGTTTTCTACTCTAGCCTCAGGCTGAGCAAAGCCTTGTCTGTGGATTTGAAAGAAGCGTGTCATGTGTTAAAGTGTGTGTGTGTGTTTTTGTCTTGACATCATGTGATAGTTGTAAATTAGCCTCATCATCATACAAGTAGTCATTTCCCATCTTCTGTGGTAATATGCCTGGCCATGGGGTAAAATTACTTTGCCTGGGAACATGTAAAGGGCATCCAACCATAAAGAATTTGAATGAATTCTGATTCATGCAAGCATGGAAAAGTGGACATTAAAATGATGATGATGATGACTGTATGGAGAAGTAGAGCAGTTAAGATGCCATTGTATTTCTTCTTCAAATGCTACTGATGTCAACTCTATTTTCCATTCTTCCAGGACCAAAGTAAAAAAATCTTAAACAATTCACCCTTTTGGCACCAACCTTCCTGAGACTGCCCCTGGGTTCTAATGATAAACCTTCCACACTAGCTTAATGTCAAATTTATTACATTTATTACATTCAAAATTCATCAAAGTCACTGATCTTATGTCATCTTCTCCATTCTGGTTTGACTTGGACAAGTTTTATTGCAGCAGAATCTCTGACACTTTTTTTGTTTTTTGTCAAGTAACAGATTTTTTTATTCTACTTAAAGTCCAAATAGGTTGAGTGAAATATTAGGCATAAGGTGCATCAGATTTTGCTAGTTCTGTGGTGTGAATGGATTGTGTAGAGAAATGCTAGTTAGTAAATGTGATAGCAGAAGATGTGGGACAAAGTTGTAAAGACTAAGCTGAAGCTGTTGAGCCTCTCGGAGATGAGGAGGTACTGAGATGCTGTGCTTGGGAAGGCCCATCTATCTCAGCAGAACGAAGGTTCTGTAATCAACCAGTTCAAAACCAGTCACACACAGCAAGCATTGAAAGCAAGGACTTCAATTCCTGCTAGAGCATAGTTCTGAGGAAATGAGATCCCATTTGTCAGTTTTCATGGGAATTTGATCTTGATAGCTCTTTGTAATTGTCTCGGCAAGTTGGCAGAGTACTCTCCATTGATGATGTGGCCGTTTTGAAGATAGTCAATAAACACAATACTTTTTGCATCCCAAAAAACAGGCTGTCACCTTCCTTGCAGATGAAATAACGTCAGCCTTCTTTAGAGCCGGTGAGGAAAGGTGTTTCCATTGCATGGATTGTCTCTCACTCAAAGCAAGGAACCCAACACTCATCCTGGCTTAGAAAACATTCAAGGAAATCAGCTGGAAACAATGTCAGATTTTTCCTATGATGTGATCAGGTGTCGGAAGACATGGCACAGAAACCTTCATCATGCCAAGTTCATTGAACAGGATATTCTCAACTCATATTATATGCTAATAGCATTGGCTTTTTGATTTATAGTTAATCACCTGTCATCCATCACCATGTGGAGAATATGATCAATGTTTTCCTTGATGCTGGCATTTGCAGGATGTCCAAACATTGGGTCATCTTGAAGACTCTCCCCTTCCTAAATTCAGCTGCTCACTTTTGCATTGTTGACAAAGCTGAAGTGTCATCCTCTAATGTAGCAAACATCTCAACATGAATGTCCTTAGAGGCTAAGCTCTTTTGCTATAGATACTTGATAATACTGCAATGCCAAATTCACAGCTAGTTACTTTTGAAGTCTTCTTTGAACAGTCAAATGTCGGTTTACCTGGAAAGAAAGAATGCATTTAATAAGAAGAATTAAAATTAATGCATGCAAGATTTCAAAGATTTAGCATCTCTCCTTCATAGCCTATGAACTTTTCAGCTCACCTTTGTGTGAATAAAAAAATTCTCTCTTTTAGCAAAAGATGTAAAAACACTGTATCTGCCCAGTGCTTCCTTCTATCAGTTGTTGATCTCTTGGGCAAGAAACAATTTTTTTCCATAGAACGAATTCGCAACTGTCATTGCTGAAGAGCTCTATAAATTCACAGAATATGCAGGGTCTGATCTAAACTCACTTTGAAAGATCGATGTGAATTTAAACACTATGGAAGGAAGTAATATTTGCAAAGAAAGAAAGAAAAAAAGGAATGTAAAAATTAATGCTTATTTCACCGTAAGTTTTGAAAAAGTACCCTCAAAGCGATTAATGCAACTGGACTTTCTTTCCAGCCTAGCATATTTACCAGTGATAGAATTTATCGCCGAAATTGTTTCTCGTCTTTGAATTTAACCATCCTCTGTTTTTGATTTAATTATTTTTAATTGATATATTTATAAGTAATACAACGGAGTGGTAATTAACAGAATTAACAAAGGGACGTACAAAATACCGCGAGGTATTTCGTTACGTTTGGAGATCAACTAGCCTAAATCAATATAAATATTGGTTGATCTAATTAATAAAACTTCTCTTCAAAAATCTGTGGCACTTCTGCCTCTGATCTCTGTTAAAATTATTCTGGTAATTTAAACGGATAATCATGGCTGGATTGAACTACAATATTGGCGAGTAGGGTCTAGCGACTGTACCGCTTCCACAAAATCTGTGGAGTGACCGAAGAAAGCGTTTGATAATATTCCTGTTCTTTACGTTCTGAGTTTAAACATAACCAAAGTCCATTTGTCCGTCCAGCAGTGAAACAGATGACATCGACTGACACCCTTCCCGTCAAAAGCGTTGTCTTAATTGGACCCCAAGAAGTGATGCCAGCCAAGGGAGTAGAGCAATATTCAGTTACGTCCCTTTATTCCCTAAGTTCAAATCCTGCCGAGGTCATCTTCGCCTTTTACCCTCCCGGGGTCGATAAAATATATGTATACTGCAGCTGATATAACGAACAATAGCTCCTGCTCCTCCTCTTTTTCCCCGTAAAAATTAAAAGAAAAAACCTGTAGCCTTGTGTTCGTCTGTAAGAAACCATTATTATTATTATCATTATTATTATTGTTATTGTTATTATTATTATTATCGTAGAGATATGTCGTTCACATATCGGAATGTGCTTCATTTTGTCGTTAATCTGCTTTAAATATTCATTCGAAAAACAAATAAAAGACTTTCTCTCTGCACCTATTTACTATAACAGATGAGAACAAATGTATTAGCAGTGGTAATAGTTGTGAGTAGAACAGGTCGGTGGGATTCCGTCTTCCTGGAATACCGGGATTTTTTTTTTTTTTGAGCAGTGGGGAAGAATAAATCTATTTAATTAGAGGGAAGTGATTTAAATTAAAAATGTTAATTAAAATTAAAGAAAAATAGATAGAACTAATGAAATTAGGAAATATATATATACATATAACTGTGTATAATACAGTAACGAGTTTAAAATAATAGCAATAGCTTTAATTAGTAAATATAATTATTTTGAGGCGGTGGGGGGGTGTTATACGAAATATAACAATTATAAAAAGGGAGGGGAAGCGGAATGTAAAAAAAAACGCAACTGCCAAGAGTTAACTGCCCTTTCTTTTGAATGAGCGCCAGGTGTCGCTGTAGTCTCCACAGCAACCAATCAATGGCCCCCGCCGCCGCCCCTTTCTCCCACTGCATCTCTAATACTACTACCAAACCCACTTCTCTTTCCCCTCCTTTCTTCGTCATCTTTACTACCACCACTACGACTTGTTCTTCTCTCTCATTTCCCTTCTAACCTCTTCTAATCTTTCGTCTCCAGTGCGCTTCTACTCAGTCTTTTGAATTTCCTCTTTCTTTCTTATACTTCTCCTCTCCCAACCGTGCCTTAATCTCTTATCTAACACCCTTTCTCTTTATCTTTTCTCTCTATCTGCCTGCTACTATAAGGGAGAAAGAGAGAGAACAAGAACAGTTAGAGAGAGAGAGTGAAAAGGAAAAGAAAGTGGCCCAGAGAGAGAAAGAGAATGTGATCTATTAGAAGAGAGAAAGGACGGAAGACTAAGAGGGAGGGAAGAGAATGACGCACTGGAAGGCACAGTAAGAGAGAGGAAGAAGGAAATAGATCAAGACACAGCGAAAGAAGGGGAGAAAGAGAAAGAGGAAGGTAGATAAAGAGAGAGAGGGAAGAAAGAGGGACAGGAAGCTAGATAGAAAGAGGGAGAACGTGTACAGTTGTCCCGGTCGGACGCCAGTAGAGGTCGCTGGAATATTATTGCTGGCAGTTGTGGCTGTGCTTGGGGGCCGGTTGGTCGGTAGGTGGACATTGATTATTATTATTATTATTATTTATACACACAGCAAAACCACATCTATATATATATTTGTATTATACACACTCAGATATATTTAACATATCACGTATTATATGTATGTAAGAAATCCACACACACACAGATATAATATTAACACAGCACATCATATAAGACTCACATACATTAAACACATCACCCTCTCTCTCTCTCTCTCTCTTACACACACACACACACACACACATACACTTGTGCGTTAAGCAGAGATACAGACATTTTGGTTCACCACTCATGGTTGTTACTTTTTTCTATTTTCAAATTCGCAAAGAAAAGGCAAAACAACCAACCAATAACTATAGGCTGACTCATTCTTCTACATTTGTGTGTGTGTCAAATGGTGTATATCTCAAGCGATTTATACATATGTGTGTGTATGATATATATATATATATATGTATGTGTGTATGATATATATATATATATATATATATATATATATAATCTTATATATTATTATATATATTGTGTGTGTGTGTGTGTGCCAAACTGTCTCATGTCTTTTTCACACACAAGCACTGACTCTCTTCCCACTCCCTCCTCCTTTATTACCTTCCTCTCTATCTCTATCTCCCCCTCCCCCACTGTTTGTAAACACCATCTCATTTCTTGTTTATTTTTCATTTCTTCCCTCTTTTCTTTGTTAATTTTGGTTTTTAACAGCTGTGTATCCACTGGTACCGTGTATAATATATATATGCATGCGTTCGTGTATATATAATATATATATTTATTTATAGACACATGCGCGCACGCACACACTTGTGACTGCTTTTGTATTTACAACCATTGAAACCCATTTCTCAACTCAAATTTTATAAAAAGATCCCAACTGTAAAACACAGAAATACTTTTAAAACATCGTTTTCAGGTTTAATTGTAAGTAATATACTAACATATATGGCATAACTACCCCTGTAGTTATGCCACACACACGTATATATATATATATATATATATATATATATGTGTGTGTGTGTAGCTAATTGGTGTCTTGTAGGAAAGATGATTAGTGAAGCTGGAGAAGGAAACCAGTTGCTTTGGCCATGAACAATTGGAAGTTCCTTCCTGTTTTCTTAATCTAAATCTGATGTTTTAAACCCTTTAAGTTCCTTACAAAGGTGACGAGTGAACTTTTAAAACTCTTGATTTCCTATCTTCTCTAATCATTATGGGTCAATAAGGGGACTTGTTCCTGTTAGAAATAGCTGCCAAATCTCCTTCAAATCGCGTAATGACGAACGCATTAATGATGTATTCTTGGATAAACTGGGAATGCCAGTCAAGATGGTCATTGTGTAGTTAACAATGACTTGTTGATCGGGACTGCTTCTGAGATTAAATAATTAAATTTACCTCAAAACTGGACCCTTTATAGATAAACGCATTTGTTTCTATAAATGATACTTGATAACCGTTGGTGTTTGTTCGTTGATATTCCCGGACAGCTTTCTAATCATTTTTATTACTAAATGGTATAAAAGTAACATTTTGGTGTTACAGTGGACGGAGATGTTTTTGTAACCTGGCGATGAAGAAACGTAGTTGCTTGATCTGTTAAAAGTATGACATCCTGTCGTTTCGAATGCCTAATGACTCTTGGTGTTTGGTCACAGTTGGAGCAAACAACTGTGGTCAGGAAGTTGATCAATAATGATTTTTGTTTAATCAATAATTATAGAACTGTAGTTGTTTATACACCACAGACACCGTAAACACAATATAAATGTGTGTGTGTACAGCACGTACTACTGCACACGCACGTGTATATAGGGCACCACACACATTCTTGTACTGGGACACCATATCGTCTTCACTACTTATTTTATCGATCACTAATTGTTGAACCGCAACACAATCTCAACGAAATGGTAGTCTGTTTACATAAACACTCTCTCTTCGGACCACCTCACCATTTTAATAAGGATTGCCCTGACCATCGTGTATTAGTTTAATGACTGTCCAGATCATCATCTTGTATTAATATTGACCCCCCTCCCCGTCTTGCTGATGTTGATAAAATAAGGTCTCAGTTATATTCTAGTTGCTTTAATCAACCTCCCTAATATGTAGCCTTGTTGCTAAAAAAAACGATGCAATTAAATAGAAATTAAAAGAAATTATCTCCATTACTTGCGAATTGTTAGAGTAACTTCAGTTTTTTTAGGTTCTGAGTTCAAATCCAGCTGAGAGCGACGTTACTTTTCGTTATTTCAGGGTCGATGAAATACAGTACCAGTCAAGTGGTACTGGGGTCGATGCAATCGACAAAACCCTTCCCCTTGAAATTGCTGGCATGGTGCCAAAATTCGAAATACAGAATCAATAGATGGAATTGGTCGCATTTTTCTCTATTTCAAGCTGTCGGTATATTCTGGGCCCTGTGTATGTATGTAATGTGTGTGTGTGTGTATATATATATATATATATATATATATATATATATATATATATATAAAGAGTAAATGGCTGATATTTTTTCCTCTGATATAAAATACATTTAAGCGGAAAACAGCTGGATGTTGTTACAATGGAATAAAATATTTGAAGTAGAGTTTGTAAAAGAGTTGCAACTTGTAGTTTTGGACAATCTTCAGGTGACTCAACATTGAAGAAACTCAGAGTAAGCAATGAGCCAGCCACACGAGCTGACTTGTCTACATGTATGTATATATATATGAAGCTGAAGGAATCAGTGAGACATTGTTGCAACTCTTAATTGAAGCGACGTAGTTTGGTAAAGAACAGTTAGAGAGAGCGAAACCATAGAATGGCCTGTTTCATCTCATCACATTGATTCATGATGGAGTGTGTGTGATTCTGGTAACTGTATTCTCTCTTAATTGTTGTGTGTTTAATATAAAAGACGAATAGCGCGGGTATATTTTAATGTCTGTGTGTTGGACGACGACGATGCTAAAGGAGGATCTATAAATGTTTATATATCAATATATTTGCTTGGGAACACATTAGTGTGTGTATAATGTCTCGTGTTTGCGAAAGAACGAGTGTTATAGTAATGTGTGTGTAGGTATCGTTAATGTCTGACAGAATGTATGTATACATACATTAATGTGTGTGTGAAGTGTGTATACTACGTTGCTGTGTGTGTGTGTGTGCATTCTCCCGTTTCCTCCTCCTCCTCCTATTACCATGGCCGACGCCGAGATGTCGGCCGCCCGTCTCTCTCTCTCTCTCGGCTGCTGCCTTCTCTCTTCTCTACCACTTTGTAGTCACTGCTCTATGTGTGTGTGTAAAGGTATCTTTCAAGTATATGTTTATTAAACTCCTACACACAAAATAAGACATATATATAAATCTGTCTGTCTCTCTCTCTGTATAAAATAGATATATACACACGTATATAGTATTTGTATCTCAGTGAACTGTACGAATATATATAAACATCTACACACAGCGTGTGGTACTCATTAACACAATCACACGACAAACTACAATATATATACTCGTCTGTGTACGCAGATATACGCTTACAGCATCAAGTATCGCTTAATATGCACACATTTGTATCATACAATTATACCCTTTGTTAAATATTTCAAAACGGGTATATATTCGAGCGCATTCTTTTTTTTTTTTTTACTGTATAATATATATATATATGAGAGAGAGAGAAAAGAGATGCACTAATCGAGAGTAATGTGTGTGTGCGTGTGTAACATTTCGCCATTCGACCATTTCTGCTGATTTTTTTCTAAAAATATTTCCAACCAAGACCAACTTGCACTCAATGTCACACTCACTTGCCGCCTGCTTCACTCATATTGCACCCACTCGCACTTGTCTCCTACACTCACTAAAGCGCGTGCGCACATGCTCACACATTCCACGTGTGTGAAATGGTTGATTAGGGGGCTGCTGCTCTTTCTCTGTGTGTGTGTGTGTCTCTATGTATTGTTTAGCCCTCGGTCGGCCCTTATCTCAAGGAGACCTATTAAAGGCATTTCTTTCAATCACTCTGACCTTCCTTAAGTTATGTAGAACTGCTTAATCTAATATATCCTTTCCTTTTTGTTTAAGACAGTTGTGATTTGCGGAAGATTTTAGCTGCTATTTCTAGTGCCATACAGCCACAGTGAGGCTCCCTCTGGGCTGTAGTTTTTGCCGTCTTTTTCAAATCGTCTTCAAATCTTTTTAATAGTTTCTTCAATCATTACTGACTAGAACAAAAGATGACGGATGTGTTATTTTGTTGGAGGGTGAGAAATTCCGTCGAGGAGTGGCGACAATAACTCACCTACATGGCACACACGCATCCTCTTACTCTTTCCTCTTCGTTTTCTTTATATACCCCTCAACATTTTCTCTCTTGCGTTTCCTTCCCATTCTCTCGTCTTCTTACTTTATTATTCTTTCTTTCACACTGACACATCACCGCAATCTTCCATCACACTGTCTCTGATTAAAAGTCGCTGTGAACTATCGAAGGAACTTCCTAGGCGCAGCCACCCCCTCTTAATGCAAGTCATACCAATACACATTCTATGGTCTCTAATCAGGCAGACAGTAACTACACAGGATTTTAAACGTTTTATTCTTTGTGTAGACGGATGTTAATGTAGCTTTAGGAACGTGTGTGTAGTAATCACACATTTAAAACACTTTGTGCTCAAACGCCGATTTCTGTGCGTGATAAGGAAAACGAGATGGACTTGATTAATGCATGGTTTCCCAGGTTCACCACTGGGTCTATAACTCCAGTCTCTCTTTGTCGGTTCCACACAAACTTGGCCACTACTAAAAGGATTGGTCGGTCTCAATTTGCATAATAGTGCAAGTGTTGCTAACGTGAGTTAGTAGAAGTAGCACTAATGGGCGTGTGTCTGTTTTTAGCTCCGTTGTGAAAAAATAAAATAAAACAGTGAAGGTAGCCAGGTCACTCTCCCTCCACAAAGAAACGTTCGTGGTTTAACCACAATAACTTGTTTTCACAGTGAGACTAAAGCTGTTTACTAAAAGCATTCATAAATCTTACCTTACATCCTTATTAACACACACACATACACACACTATGTAAACAGTTCTACACATATGTTCTCTTTCTCTGTGTAAACATTCAGCCACAGCCTCCATCTCTATGTAAACAGTCACACATACATACACACGTGCAGCAATCAAGCGCACCATTGCATCTCTGCTGCCTGTATTTTGTTTCCTGGTGACTAATTATCTCGTCCCTCCTCTTAATTGGTTACACTGGGTTAATTTTATTTGCACTGTATGAGTAGGACTTAGCAGCTAGAACAGGTGCAAAGATGTCCAAAATTAAAAGACCTTCTCAAACCAGTACCATAAAGAATATAAAGTTCAGGATTCTTAAGAAGATATTTCGAAACAGATATTTGTAGACTTAAGAGGTTTCATGGTTGTTTGAGTTCATAATTGTAAAGTTTTATGGAAGGTTATTTATTTAGAGAATCAGCTTGTTTCAGTTCTAGCGTTGAACATGAACTTATTTCATTTCCAAAATAGTATAAATGATTTAAATATAGAATTACAGGTACTGATAGGTGATTGTTAGCTGTGATGTGTGTAGGTCAACTAATGACAACAAAAAGGTTAAAGTGATTTAAATTAGAACCTTCCAGCTAAATTTGATGTTAATTTACACTTCAAACACTAGCTTAATAAGTTATTTTACTAAATTTTTCATTATTTTCAAAGTTTATTGGATCAAAAGCCAAATATTTCAACAGAAATATTGTAACAAAATGGTGAATGAGAATGTGAGGGTGGGTACAGACATTTAGATCCCAGTTAACTGGTTTCTCTTTTTGTTGTCTCTGGAAGGATGAAAAAGTGAACCTCACCTCAGTAGGGTTTGGACCCAGCATGTTTAGGGCATTTATTCTTCAGCTCTCTATCATCTCTAGATCTACTGTAACTGTGTAGAGTTTTGGAATATATTTGTTTTCTTTCTCTCTTAAAATCGATTCCTTGAATGAAAACCAGGAATTAGTGTTGAATATTTGAAATAACTGTTGTTTTTACTTTGATTTCAGGCTGTCTCACATAAATAATGACATCAACAATCTCTAGTTTAAACAGTTTATTTTCCTTCACGAGTCCTGCAGTGAAACGATTATTGGGTTGGAAGCAGGGAGATGAAGAAGAGAAGTGGGCTGAAAAAGCTGTTGATTCTTTGGTGAAAAAACTTAAAAAAGAGAAAAAAGGGGCCCTTGAAGAGTTGGAAAAGGCTCTCAGTTGTCCTGGACAACCGAGTAAATGTGTCACAATTGCTCGTTCTCTTGATGGTCGTCTGCAAGTGTCTCATCGTAAAGGATTGCCTCATGTTATTTACTGTCGTGTATGGCGCTGGCCTGATCTACAAAGCCATCATGAGTTAAAACCTCTGGAATGTTGTCAGTACCCATTCAGTGCCAAACAAAAGGAGGTTTGCATCAATCCATACCATTACAAACGTGTAGAAAGTCCAGGTATGTATTCTAATTTCCAAATATCTAGCAGCTATTGTTTATATTACTGTCCCTTATTCCTTTTTCTCTCTCTCTCTCTCTCTCTCTCTCTCTCTCTCTCTCTCTCTCTCTCTCTCTCTCTCTCAAATGTGTGTGTTTGGATTGGGAGTTATTTGGGGCAGGTTTCTATGGCTGGATGCTCTTGATGTTGCTAAACCTTAATTTGTTTCCAAGTAAAATGTTTTCCATTCTCCTGGTCTTTGAAAATGCAAAGCCAACAGACATAAACATCATGGACGGACAACACACTAAAAGCTTCCTGCTGTTTCTATTTATTAAATTCCTTCACAATGCATTGGTCAGCCTGTGGCTATTAGTAGAAGACACTCAAGGTGTTGTGTGGTGGGATGGAATTGAGTGACCTTTGGTTCAGAAGCAAACTGCCTGCACCCATGAATCAAAGAAATGTTAGTTTAACTTCGGGGTAGAGGGATGACTGTCGTTCACAAATACATTGTTCTTGCCTTTGATCCCCACTGTTTGGCACCTGTGGAAATCTTGAGGGCCCTGGAAAAGGAGTTATCTTGCTAAAACCAGGTTAATCTTGATAAAATAAGTGACAAAAATCTTTAATGTGCTTTTGCTGGGGCTGGGGCTGGAGAGTCTAATGACTGAAACAAGTAAAAGAATTTTCTAAAAAAAAAAAAAATTGTTTCTATGAATGATATTCGATGAGAACTGTTGGCATTTTTGTTTTCTGAGAACGTGAAAATTAGTAAATGTTGCTGGAAGTGTCTGATTTATTGATCATTTGCTTCTTTGCCTTCTAAGCTACTTCCTTATCTCAACCATTCTGTATCATATCACTCAAACTTCCTTCTTTAACCCTGGAGAACCCTCATCATTAGGGTCCTGCATTTGCTTTTCAGTTGTATTCTGGGTTGGGCTTTTTTTTTCTTTTTTTTTTCTCAGACACTTTTACTGCAGTCTTTCTTACTTTCATTGTGCAATAACCTGCACAATGCACCACATCTCTTCTATGCATAATTCCCAATACATGATATTGCAATAGTTTGTGGAGATTTACATATATTTTATAGATTTTTCATTTTCATAAAAAATTGTAATAAGTACATAATTGCACTTGATATTCAGTGTACAACCTCTCTCTCTCTCCTCCAAATCTACACTCACAGATCTCTCTCTGTCTCTCTCTCGTTTATATCTACACTCACAGGTGTCTCTCTCCTTTAACTCTACACTCACAGATCTCTCTCTCTCTCTGTCTCTCTCTCTCTCTCTCTCTCCTTTATATCTACACTCACAGATGTCTCTCTCCTTTAACTCTACATTCACAGATCTCTCTCTCTCTCTCTCTCCTTTATATCTACACTCACATGTCTCTCTCTCGTTTATATCTATACTCACAGATGTCTCTCTCGTTTATATCTACACTCACAGATCTCTCTCTCAAGGGTCGTGTTTACTGTTTGAATGAGAATGAAAGAAGTAGAGAGACACACAGACTTGTGTAGTTCAGCTCCAGGTGAACCTTCACTGAATAGATTATGATGAAAGGCATTCCAACTATGACTATCCTGTTTGTTGAGGACGATCTTGGATAATGTTTTTCAACTATTTTTTACTTATAGAGGGTTGATTCCAATTTTATTTGGGCCCCCCCCCCCTTCCTAGCCATTTGATTTTTAGCAAAATCCTTTTGTATTAGGATTAAATATTATTAGAAATTGTATTTAAAAGAATTGTTAAAATATTTTGTGTATTGTAGAAGTCTAAGCAATTTTAACAACAAAATCTTATGTGAGTCCCCAAGGGCCATGTGGACCCTGGTTGAGACCCATGGGTCCAGGAGATACATTGATATCTGACAGACTGATAAATAGGGCAGAGTTTATGGAAACATTGGTAAGTGCATTACTGGACAGTTGTTTTAAGTTGGTGTTTGAGAGTGTTTCACCTTTTATGTCCATGAGACTGGACAGTTGTGGCTTATGTTGATAGGCCTTGCAGCCACAAGCCTCTCAGTTTTGAGGCTGGTGGAGCAGCTGAAGAAATGGAGCTGTGTAAGTAGTACATAAATTGCTGGAGATAATCAAATTGTGATTGAGGTGGCCTATACACACACACACACACACACACACACACACACACACATATATAATCATCATTTAATGTCCATTGTCCATGCTGGCATGGGTTGGATGGTTTGACTGGGCTGGAAGGCTGCAGCAGACTCCAGTCTGATTTGGCATGGTTTTCTATGGTTGGATGCCCTTCCTAATGCCAACCACCCTAAGAGTGTAATAGGTAGTTGGCATTAGGAAGGGCATCCAACCATAGAAAGACCACATGTATATATATGTGTGTGTGTTGTCCTTGCATACCAGCATGTCCCCTGCATCCCTCTTTAGCTGAGTGACCCTAATCTTGTGGGCTTCTGGGTACTGGTGCTGTGTAAGAGTACTCAGTATACTCTGTAAAGTGGTTGGCATTAGGAAGGGCATCCAGCCATAGAATCGATGCCTCTTCAGCTGACCAGCTCCTGTCAAACAGTCCAACCCATGCCAGCATGGAAAACGGATGCTAAATGATATATACACACGCACACACTACATATATACACATATAGTTATGATAAAAGGTGAGGCATCTGTGACTCCTCCGTCCTTTCCCTGAATTTGTATTGTATTTAGGTGCAGGCATGGTTGGATGGTTAAGATTTCTTTATAACCACATAGTTCTGGGTTCAATTTCACTGCATGTCACTTGGGCCACTGTCTTTGCCCTGAGCCAGTCAATGCCTTGTAAATGAATTTGAAAGGGGAAAACTATTAAACTTGTTTGTGTGTGTGCATGAAACTTATTTTGTTTGTCACAATATAAGCTTTGCCAGGTTGATTTGGTGACTAGTCACTCTGTGCCTTCTAAGACTTGTGAAATGTAAAAAGTCCCTAAAAAGCAATTAAGGGTTGATGACAGGGAAAGCACCTGGTTATAAAATCTTACTTGAGAATCACTTTCTTGACAAAGCCATGTTAACAGGGTGGAATGGATATGAAAACAAACAAATGATTTTGCTGTTCTGAAATATGTATCAGTTAAAAAGAAAAAATCAACTTAATTAGAAAAATAATGTTTAATTATCCTCCCCATGCTATTCTCTCATCATAGAAAGCTCTAATGTGTGGGACCCATATCATTTTCTAGTGTTTTTATGGCTTGTTTGCTTTCCCTCCCTACATACTGACAATGATGTTTAGGAAGAGAGTGGAAAAGAAAAACACACAAAGGAATGACAAACAGGTGATGTGGACAGGCCAGCTATACACTGCTGCCAATTCCCATACTTTACACAGCTGTCCTTTTCCATACACATCACATGGCTATACAAGTGCAAGTCTTCTCTCTTTGCAGACTACATCTGATGCCTCCTATTCCCAATTTTTCTCCTAAGTTACTCACACTCTGTCATACATACACACAGACATGGTACATTCAGCAGAGTTTTCCTAGCTTAATTTCTGTCAAGCTTTTGCATGTCCTGTACAATCACAGCCCATGTTTCACTGCCATGCAGCATAGCCGCTCACACACAGGCATCATGCAATCTACCTTTTACTCTGAGAGAGAGGCCCTTTGCTATCAACAAAGGTAGAAGCTCTCTGATTTTTGCCCAGCCAATTCTTATTGTAACAGCTGTGCTCTAAGAGCATCCTCCTCCACTGCTGACCTGGTTACCTTGGTAACAAGCTATCTACAGCTTGCACAAGGAATGTCTTTCAGTTTCCATTTACCAAATTCACTCACAAGGCTTTGGTTAGCCCGGAGCTATAGAAGGCACTTGTCCAAGGTATCATGCAATAGGACTGAACCCAAAACTGTGTGGTTGGGCAGCCAACTTTTTACTTCATAGTCATACCTGTGCCAATATTTCTCTCTTTAGAAAATATCCAGGTGGCTGTTTGTAGAATTGGATAATTTTGAAGGAATTTTTAACCCTTTTGTTACCATATTTCTGTTGAGATGCTTTGTTTCTTTCAATCAATTTTAAATATAACAAAGAATTTAGTAAAATAACTTAGTTATCATTAAGCTGGTGTTAGGAACATAAATTGTGACTAAGGTTTGGTGGAAGATTTTAATTCAGAACTTTTGAAAACAACACATTTATACTACAGAACCAGAGCTGGTTTCAGCTGGGTTTGGTATTGAAATAAAGTCACTAATTTGGTGATCTCTAAGACCATACTCTCACTTTGGTCACTCATATGAAAATAATTTTAGCAGGTATCAGAAAATAATTATATTTTTTCTGAAGTTGTGCTTGTAGTCAAAATGGTTGTTACAGGCTTCAGTTGTTTTTTTTTTTAATTGTTTTACATGCACACTGTAGGTATTAATGTTCATTTTTGTCCATTTTTTTTCCATGATAGTATATTGGTCAAGTATGTCTTGATGTACAAGTGTGTGTGTGTATGTTTTTGTTCAGTTTCCTTGTATGTCTCCACTCTCCTGATTTTGACCCTCCATAAATCCTAAATTTTACTTTAGAATTTTTGGGAGCAACTGTCTTTGAAGACTCATATTGTCGTTGAATGTGCAAAATGAGGAATAGACAGACAGCTGACAACTGATGAAGGGTCGTTTCTCTGTGTTTACCTGTCCCATTTTCCATTTTTTTCTCTCATTTACATACATATTTAACTCATTTGTCCATGTATTTCATGTTTACACAGTTGGTGACATCCTGTACCTATACATGCACACACACGTACACTATATATATATATATATATGCATATATCCATGCAGAGAGCTGGGCATGGCTGTATCTTTGTATCTTTTAGAAGTTCTCTTAGCAATCACATCATGTACTGGGGTCGTTTCTTGTCTTTCTTTCTATCTATTTGTATGTCTCTTTTGGAAGACATCAGCTGTGGCCATCTCAGGAGAGGGTTTGGATCTGCCAAGACACTCTATATCTTGATGGTGATCCCTCTGATTGCGAGTAGTTGTCAGGGTGCCATCATATGCCCAAGGCAAGGTGAAACTGTGCATTTATATAAAGGAGGCAGTTGTTGCTCCCTCAGTTTCATGACTCATGATATTCAATCAGTTGATGTCATCTCAAAGATTTCAACTCACAAATGGTGAAACTCTCACTGAATCACCAAATGTCCCTTAATATAAACTTAAACATTATGTATTGAGTATTTAGGTTGTTTATTTGTACACACACACACACACACACATTATATGGACATTCCTTGTACAATATCATTTTCTTATTGTTTCATTTAACATTAATATGAAATCCTGTCAAGAGAATTTCACAGTCTGCCTCTGAATTTGAATTGACTTTGTTTTCCTTTTGTTATTTTTGACACTTGTTTTTCTATTCAGTAAAAAAAAAAAATTCTGTAACTAAATAAAAACAATCTAAGGTGGCCAGTCCCTCTTTCAGATAAACCTCATCTACAATAATACAACAATCTACCATCATCTTCACAGAAACATTAACACTTTAGCATTTAAACCATTCATATCCAGCCTCTCACACCTACCCTGCAATATCATTCTAAAAATAATCACATCGTTGAAATCTCGAAGCTGCAAGATAATGCATGATTAATTCAAAACGATGAATAAGCTTTACATTTAACAGAGAAGTAATCTGAATGTGAAAGGGTTGGAAACTCAAGTACAAAGAAGTGTTTTAAGAGAAAGCAATGAATACATTTCTGAAGCCAGGTCTGTTTTGGTCTTTATCAGATGTATAGAGTACAAAATGTTTTGGCTCAGGTATGGTTGTTTGGTCTGCAAGTTCATTTCCCAGCCATCTCATTCTTGATGATCTAACAGCAACATGGACATCAACACTCCTGCCAAGCTTATATTGGCTATAAAGTGTCAGCTTTCAACTTAGACAGTTCTCGAGGGAGAGCAATGACTTGAATACATGAACAACAGTTAGTCTCTCACAAATCCAGAAGAGGATGCTCACCTTATTCCTTTCTAGGTATTGGGAATGTGTTGCACCCAAGTTCCATGTCTCACTATTACGTAGTATCACTCTTTATACAATCTACTCTGAGAGAACCCCTTTGTTATAAGCGGAAGTAAAAGCTCCCTAAATATTTTTCTGCCCTGTTCTTTCTCATACTTTGAGAGCAACCACCTTTGCTGCTAATAATGCCAACAAGGTAAAAAGAATTTGACTGCTTTTAGCAAACTTTCTGAGTCTTTGAAGGAATTTATGTTCTGTGCATTTGTTATGGCTTGTACACCATCGCATTTCAAGTCTCCCCTCTCTGTCAGCCTGTCTTATCTACAGTGTATTCCATGTAGTTCTTCCTATTCTTTTGCATATGTAACATGGCTATTTCACTGTCTTTACTCCTTGTATGTGTTCACATTTTTTCCCTTTGCTATAAAAACCTATTAGAACATACACAATTTCATTCTGGGAACGAGTAGCCCATGTTTGCAAAGGTTTGATAATGGAAAGGACGTTTAGTCTGGCTGCCTCTACAGATCTCGTTTAACCTTTGGTCAATGATAACAACATAATAAAATACACGGCCATAAACAATGTGAGAAAAAGATTTGTAAAAAGTTATCTCTTTACACATGGGATGTAATATATGTAGGAGGTGGTACTGGAAAGTTGTTGGCTTTTGGGTAAAAGAAAATACAGGAGGATCAGTTAATTATGATTTTATTCGACATATTCCCCTCCCCTCAGATCCACACACTTATTGCAGTGGTCCTTCAATTTTTCTAAGCCCTGCAAAAGAACTTGGAAGGTTGGGCCTCCAGCCAGGCCTTTCGCGATACCCTCAAAGCCAGAAACTGTATATAGTGGAATTGAATGAAGCATTGGTGACTGTCATCTTGAGAAGAGTTTAAGAGTAATGTTTGTAGGTTGTGACATTGTTATTATTATTAGTAGTAATACCAACAACCAGTAGTAGTAGTAGAAGTAGTATGACAAGTGCATTATTAATTACAAAGCTCTTTTCCTCACACATATCTTTCTTTTTATGTTTTCAGTTCTTCCACCAGTTCTTGTTCCTCGATACAGTGAATTTCCAGCAGGTGGCCATGCAACTCATCATCAAATGGCCCCTTTCCATCCAATCCAAGAGCCAGCCATGCCCCATAATGTCACTTATCCCTTTATCAACCAACAGCCACAGCAACAGCGCCAACATTCTCCTGCAAGTTCAGCCCCCAGCAGTCCTTTTGGACTACCTGGTAAGTTATCTTTTTTTAACAACCATTTGCAGAAATTAGGGTTCACAGTCCCTGCTGCGGGGCCCTCATCTTAATAAGTCCCCTCTTTTGAAATGGCTTTAAATTTATTTTGTTTTGTATATGTGTTTATGTGTGCATCATCATCATTTAACGTCTGCTTTCCATGCTGGCATGGGTTGGATGGTTTGACAGGATCCAGTGAGCCATGGGGCTGCACCAGGCCCCAGTTGTCTGCTCTGGCATGATTTCTACAGCTGGATGACCTTCCTAATGTCAACCGCTTTCTTTATGCCCATGGTGGTGGTGGTTCTTTGAGAAGGTAGAGAGTTAATCTTCATGCCAGAGACAAGCGGAGTTGTCTTGCTGTAGAGAAGGGTGGGTGAGAAAAGGGTAAGATGGTGGTGGGTGCCAGAGTGAAGCCCTCAAAATGAGGTGATAGGGACAGTTATTGGTGTGTGAAGGGAGGAGAGAAGCAGATGGCTAGAGTTCAGGACAGAGATAAATGTAGTGAGTAGTGAACAAGGGAGGAGGTGCAGCATGATGGGAAATGTCAGCACAGGCAGAGTGAGCGGGGTGAGGGTGGGGTGGAAGAAAGGGGTAGGAACAGCATTTCCTCTCTCTTAGCCTCCCTGTGAATCTGCTACACCTCTTGTGTGTCCATAGCATGCTCTGGGTTCACCATATGGGATTCCTGTCTACACGTTTCCTGCATATCAAGCAGGGCCATTTACCTGAGAGTGGTAGAGTCCTGTCTTTTTCCTGCTTACCAGAACTTTATTCTTAACTAAGTTAGGTTTTGCTTCTGCACTGGAAATTTTTCTAATTCTGTTATGAGAGTGAGTTAATCAGCATATTGTGGTTCCCAAGAGCAACCAGTCTTAAATTCCTCTGTTATGACCTGGAGGACAATGACGAATAGGAGAGTATTGAACCCTGGTGAATACCTACCTGCTCACAAAATTCATCACTGAAAGTGTGGCTGACTCTTACCTTACCGACTACACGTCTGTGTGTGGCTTGTATGACTTTCACAAGCCATTTGTCTTCCCCTACCTTCAATATAATATATATATATATATATATATATATATATATATATATACGTACATACATGCACACTTCTAAGCCAGCATGGAAGACAGATGTTAAGTGATGAGATACACACCCACAGATGCACAGTTGCATCCACGTGTCACATCTACAACAAGCATTTATGGATGTACGTGTTAGAAAGTTTGCTTTGCAACCTCATAAATTCAGGTTTAGTTCCACTGCATGCTACTTTGGGCAAGTGTATTCTGCTGTCAACTTGAGCTGGCCTATGCTTTGCAATGAATTTGGTTGATAGAAACTGTATTAAGCATAATTTTTGTGTGTGTGTGTGTGTCACCCAAAGCTCTGCACCATCCTAACCCTTTTGATTCCAACGTGCCTGAGACCACATCTTGCTCTGATACAAACTTCCTCTTTTAAAGTGATCTAAAGGAAAACATTCTTTCAATTTAAAAATCTTTAATCTCAGGATTTCAAAATATCTTTGCTATTATTGCTACTCGTTCTGGAATTGTTATTCCACCCTTGGCCCTCCTGTTTTAATATTAATAAATTGTTGTTCAGATTTTGGTGACTGGAATTTAAAAAAAAAAAAAATGTTGTTTTTATAGCTGACACCCCTCCTCCTGCCTACCAACAACATGACGACACTTCCCAGAACAACATGGCCAACAATATGAGCATGCACCAAGGCAATACAGGTATGCAGCAAGGAGGGCAAAGCCCACCACAAGCAATGGATACTACAATAGCTACACCTCAAGGTAAGTCATTAATGTTAGGACACCAAGGTAGACATAGCCACCAATAATTCATCAACTTCATTGATTAACATGAAATGGTGTTTATAGGGTGCTCTTCAGGTTGACCCAAAAGTCTGCTACAAAAGTTTTAAATAATGTATTTCTACCAAATCTGAACCGATTTGCTTGAAGACTTGCTCACTAGATTTTAACATTTTCAGCAATGTTACAGCAAAAAATGATTCCCTGAATCCACCTCATTTCTTCATTACAGCCTTAAAAGCTTAACAGGCAACAGTGGCTCACAAGACTTCCAGTGATATTTTATCCTATTCATGCTGCAGAGACCTCTTCCAAGCCACTTCTGAATAATGAGATTTAGCACAAGCATTAGTCTCCAAGATGGACCAAGTGCCAGAGTCCATTGGGTTGAAGTCTGGGCTTCAAGGAGGTCATTCTTCTTTGGATAAGAAATTTGGGACATTGTCGCTAAGCCACCTCTGAGTCCTGTTGACAGTGTGGGCAGGTGTTCTATCCTGCTGAAAGAGAAAGGGGCCACTGTTGAACAATTCTTGGCTCAAATGTTTCACCACAAGCTCAAGAATGCAGCCTTGTTCTTGACTTCTTCAGGAACAAAAACGAGGAGTTTTCCCCATCGAAGACACTCCAGCCCAAACCATCACAGATGAGAGTTTTTGAGTGCAGTGGATATTTCTGGCATTCTCTGGACATGGCTGAGCATTTTCTGCAAGGACCCTGTCATTTTGGCTGTTCTGAGCTTCTTCAACAGTGAACAACTTCTCATCTGTGAAGAGCACATTGTCCAAGCCCTGTCAAAATGAAATCTTTCATCTGACCCATACAAACACAGGAAAGTGCTTTTGAAAACAATGATGTCATCTGAAATGTTGATACTATATGATAGATAGAGAAAGACAGTGAAAAACCTAGCCTAATCTAATAGCAGCTAAATCTCCCTCAAATCACATCCTGAGCATATTGGAAACTAATTGCAAAATGGATGGTTGAGGCTGGGGTGTGTTTTGATGATGAGTTTGTTTGATCTGTGCTGTCCTGGGGCTAAACAATACCTAAAACCAGAATCTGTATCTCATCCTGATTAAATAAAGGATGCGTTCTTAATGTATTCATATCTTGAAAGTTTTCTGCTATTTTTCATTTTTAAAATAGTTTAATTTGGTTTTGAGAAAATTGACATTGTGTCAGGTGCTTACAGTAATTAATAATTTCCTTTTAATTGTAATGAAAAGTAGATTTCTCTTGGCCCACAAATTAGGAGAATGTATATTAAGATATGTTTGAAAATGTATTTTGGGCTTCTGTTATTAGATGAATTTTTACTGAACTACCTTGGAATAAATTATTTCTCATATTTGTCTAATTGCATTAAACTTAGTCCATAATTGATGATACAAATCTCCTCCTGTCACCTAATTTTTAATTACACTTCGAACGTAAAGTCTTTTCGTCAAGAAAAGCAAAACAAGCAACTCCACCGTGATAGATGATGTTATGTTTTCTTGCAGATGACATGTAATTTAGATTCTGTATTGTCAGTATTAATCTAAAATCTAGACATTTTAACTTCTAAAAGTAGAGAATTCTAAACAGCTGGGACTTCAGGCTTCAGAGTTGAGGAGCTGAGACAAATATCTCCCTGGACATGTTGCTAGTTTAATGGAGGTGACTTTTCTAGTAACAGCCAAGACAAAGGTTCTGTGTAGTGGATTTGTACTCGATCAATTCCACGTAGATCATTCCTCCACAGACCTGTTGTGTGGATCTCCATCTCGTCTGGAATATTTTGGACAGCTTCTGTTTGTGTTTTGAACTTTATCTTTCAGATGGTATGCAAGTTACATATCAAGAACCGCAGTATTGGAGTTCCATTGTCTATTATGAGTTAAATAGCCGCGTTGGGGAAGCATTTCATGCATCAAATACCAGCATTGTTGTTGATGGCTTCACTGATCCATCCAATAATGCTCAACGCTTTTGCCTCGGTTTACTCTCCAATGTCAACAGGAATTCAACCATTGAAAACACTAGAAGACATATTGGTAAAGGTATGGCATTCTCTTTATATTCTGTTGTGACGGGTGGCTGTGTGATAATGGTGAGGTCCTCGTAATCCCTTGTATGGAGGTGGGGGGGGGCCTAAAGGTTTGATTCATCATTTTCCTCTATTAACCATTTCTCCAGTCATTCTCAAAAGATTCTTGTTTGGTTGTTGTTTTTTTTAGTATTTTTCCTCAGTTATTTGGTCCACAACTAATTGTACAAAGAATGGCAGCTGGAAATGGTGATTTAGGCTGAAGAAATCCTTTCACTAACTTCCCCACTGAATAGTGATGCTATGCCACCCACACCATAAAACATTGCTACACCACCTTCTTTCTCCCGTCCAAATTAGCAGCAGTAATTAATTGTGATGTCGAGGGCCAATGATAAATCTAAAAAAAACCAAGTTGTTCAGTGTCAGAATATCCTGGACAATAAAGAGCCATTACGGTTAGGACATGGCATCATTCATTTTACCAAGGTACCTGGGTACCTGGGTGATATAGTGGCAGGAGGATATGTAGCTAGATCTGTGAATCAGTTTTGTTTGACTCTACACCATTTCACATCCTACGATACCATTGTTTCTGTCCATTGAAACACATTTAAAAAAAAAAGCTGAATATCAATTCCATTCCTGCTTCTTAACCGTATTCTGTCGTTCTGAAGTGGCCGGTTTATACCAATCGTTTAATCGTCCTCGTTTCTGACATTAAACCTGTGCTGGACGGTACTCTTTCTTCTCTCCGTCCATCGAAGAGGGTTGAAGGGAGATAACTAAATACTGCCAATTATTTTGTCTGATACCATTTTACTGACCGTTAATCCACTACCATAATGATAATGATCCTGTTTAATATAGGCACAAGGCATGACACCTTTTTTATTGGGGAGGGGGACAGTCAATTGAATTGAATGGTGCTCCACTTTATTGACACTAGAAGGATGAAAAGCAAAGTTGGCATCAGAAGGAATTGGACTGATAAATAATCAAAGCAGAAGACAGCACAAAGCATTCTATTCAATGCTCTGCCGAGTCTTGCAATCTGCTGCCTTATTAATGCTATTTTCTGATGACATAAATGGAAAGACGTTATTAATTTCTTTGTTCTCTTTTCAGGTGTTCATCTTTATTATGTTGGTGGTGAAATGTTTGCTGAGTGTCTCAGCGACAGCAGTATTTTTGTCCAAAGTCGAAATTGTAATTACCATCATGGCTTCCATCCAACCACAGTTTGTAAGATCCCACCTGGCTGTAGTCTCAAAATTTTTAACAATCAAGAATTTGCCCAGCTTCTTAGTCAGTCAGTTAATCATGGATTTGAAGCTGTCTATGAACTAACCAAAATGTGCACCATCCGGATGAGTTTTGTGAAGGGGTGGGGTGCTGAGTATCATCGCCAGGATGTGACAAGTACTCCCTGTTGGATTGAAATTCACCTCAACGGCCCCCTTCAATGGCTTGACAAGGTGCTGTCACAGATGGGCCCACCCCATAACCCTATATCGTCTGTGTCCTGATCTGTTGTTGTGTGTATTGTCTTGTTGATGTTGTCTGGAGACAAAGGGTGGGGGTGCAGGGGACATTAGTACTGCAGCGGTTCTACCACCATCTCCTCCTCCTCCCTCCTCCTCTTCTGCCTCACTTGTCTTCATCATAGTCACCATTCAAAACACCTTACATGCAAGCCTAAATATTTCAAACTCTTTATAAATAGCATCATCTCTCTCTCTCTCTCTCTCTCTCTTTCTCTCTCTCTCTCTCTTTCTCTCTCTCTCTCTCTCTCTCTCTCTCTCTCTCTCTCTTCTCTCTCTCTCTCTCTCTCTCTCTCTTTCTCTCTCTCTCTCTCTCTCTCTCTCTCTCCTCTCTCTTTCTCTCTCTCTCTCTCTCTCTCTCTCTCTCATATACACACATCCCAGTCTTTATACTCTTACTCTCCTTCTCTCTCTTTCTCTTTCTCTCAACATATGTTCATGCAGTGTTGGTGGGGGCAGACAACTAAAAAAAAATTTTTAAGTAGAGAGAGCAGAGAGGTGGTGGGGGAGGAGAGTTCTGCTTTTTTACCAAGTTATCAAGACAACTGTTAAAATGGTTCTTGGAATCAAAATATTGCAAAGAAAGAAAAACTGTATACCAAACTTAATGTCACTGCCTCCTCTTGTCTACGTCTGCTTTCTGTGGTTTTTGTGTTTTTGACATGACTCTATTGACACTGGACAGCGTATGTGTGGTGTTCAAATGTTAATCAGTGGAAAAGATGTTTTCTTGCAGTGGTGGTGGTGGGAGGTCAGTAAATTTTCTCTCGTTTAACTGCCTTCCCCTCACACACACAAACTAATTAGGAAAATCTCCCTCCATTAAAAAAAAAAAAATACATCTTTCTTTCTTCTCTTTATTGGAACAGTTTTTTGTTCCATATAGAAAAAATTATTTTAGGTTTCCAGATGAAAATTCATTCATTTTGTGTCAAACGAATCTCTCCTCCTCATCCCTCAGTTTATCTTTTCTTAAAATTACACATTTGACACTTGAGATTTTAAGCTAATTTCTCTCTTGTAAGTACGAGCCATGTCTTCATAAGCAAATTTCTGAATGTTATTATGCAGAGAGAAAAAATGCATCATTGCAAACATGTGCACACTGCCATGCAGTTGATGCAATGTACAAGTATATTTCTGGATTTTGCATCAGTTTTCACAGGGAATATTGCAGTTGTTCAGCTGTGAGTGGTTGAATATTCCACAGTCACTTTTAACTTTTTAGGTCCAATCAGTGCAACAAATCTGGTTCCTTTTGAATTACACGACCATCCCTCTAGCTTTCACCCCACCCCCATCACTTTGGATCAACATGAGGGAATGGTACCAGACACTTGCCCAACAATGCACTGCATTAGCATTCACTCTCTCACTCATTCATGGAGGGGTTCTGTTAGGGGTTTAGTGTTTTAACAAGAAATATTGCTTCCACTGTAGATGAAACCTTAATGCAAGAAGCATTGTGTGTATGTTGGCTGGAGACGCAAATTTCAGCACTTTCCTTTTTGTCTGTCCTTGTGAATTCTTTGCCATTTTTAACTGCCACTTGTGTTCCTGCTGTTCAATAAATGTCTCTAGGAAATCTTCAGATTAGAGGAAATGGCAGACCAAAACACTTTACAATAACAGGATGCTCTTTAAACTGTTGTCTTAACCAGATTCTTTTAAGTTTGGTCAAGATTTCTTTCATGCTACATTTTCTTTCCTTTTCTATATTTTCACAGTTCTTTGGGCGAGTGTTTTTTTTTTTTTTTCCATCATTTGAAACAAATTCTGTTTTTTTTTTAAACTTTTTATTTTAAATTTTGTTTACTTTCAACAATAAAAAAAATATAAAAAATTTAAATTCTTCAAATTCACCAATTCTAGAATGTTCATTCACGTAAGTCGTCCGTGTTGAGAATCAGCAAGTTACACACACACAGACAGTTGCACTTTAGCATTGTTGGGGGTCTGGTACCCACCTTAGGTTTTTTTTTGTGGTGATGCTAGTGGGGGTGTTTTTGTTTCCAGTGCAACTGTTTTTTTCTCTCTCTTCTTAAAAAGCCTACCATTTGCTCTGCCATCCAATGTTGTATCATCACAATTGCTCAATGCTACAGACTCTTCCTCTCTACATCTTCTGCTAATTGTTGCTTTTTTTGTCGTTCCTATTTGCTGGCTGCTTTTCATCCCAATGTATGTTTTGACACAAGTGCAAACCTGACTTCGATTCCCCCCAATCACTGGGACATTGAGAATAAATTACAAAATATTCAAATGGAAATATTTGGTTACTCTTGCTAACTTTGAACGAAAATGTCGTTATTTCCTCCCTCTTCTTTCTCTCCTCCCCATACCCATTATAATTGTTAGGTCTTTCTTTTTTTTTTCTTCAATAACATGCCCCCCACCCATCAAATGCTTTCAACAAAATAACAAATATCTCAAATAATGTTCTACTTTTGTGTCATCTCTCTCTCTCTCTCTCTCTCTCTCTATGGATACATGATTTCTCTCCTCCTCCTCCCCTACAATAACACTCTCTTTCCCTCTGTTGTAATATATTTCAATCAATTCGTCTTCACTAAATCAACATTTCGAGGTGTTTTATTTCAGTCTCATCTTCCAAATGTGTTTCAGCCAGCCATGACTACCACTGGTAAATGCAACAAACCTAAGCTCTCTTCCTTTTAATTGATCTTGTTTTAATTAACTAACTGACCATGTTTTTCCATTTGATCTATTTATTTGAGACTTCAACTTTGCAAATAGTTTCACCAAAGTTTTTCAAAACCAGAAAATGTATTTTAGATAAATTTAATTTATTTGTGGAGATTTTGATGTTTGACAATTGGTCAGTTTCTAAGTTTCGGTGGGGGTGGCCATATCACAGTTATCTAGAGATAGTCAACAGACATTGAAATTTTGATATTTTTCTTTGTTTTATCTCCCATTTTACATAAAAGGTTAGCATTAAGGCAGCAACCCTTTATTTGAAAAACACCCCATATTTGTAGAATGGTCAGTTTTGCATTGAGGTATCTTATTGATGACCCCCTCCCCCTCTAAAGTTCTATGCGTCTGGCACCCATTTCTGGGGAACCAGATTTTAGAAAGCCTTATTGTATAAGTGGCACAACAGTGGGGGGGGGGGGTCTTGCTAATTGTTAATTAACTAATTAGATGAAGCATCATTATTGTTCATCTTTTGTATAGTAATTTAATAATCCTTTCTACTATAGGTTCAAGTCGTGAAATTTTAGGGAGAAGGGACAGTCGGCTGCATCAACCCCAGGGTGGGGAGGTGACTGGTACTTATTTTGTTGACCCTGAAAGGATGAAAGGCAAAGTTGAAATCAGGACACAAAGAGCCAAAAGAATTTTTTTTTTTTTTTTTCTACTACTACATTGTCCTTTCCTCTTCAGAACTGGTTTCCCATCTTACATGTCCACCCTCCACTATACCCCGGCCCCTGCTCTTGTTGACTTAACAGTTTAAACAGAACATTATCAGTATTGGACAACCTGAAATGGTGAAGAGAACAACTTCTTCCTCCAGGCAAGGAAAATCAGTAAAAGTAGTTGACCCCCCCCCCCCCCCCCATTAAAATCACTAGTCCTTGTTTGGGTATTTTAACTAAACTATTAATTATATTGCTTGTTTGTAATGACAGCAACTGCTGTTGGTAGGGGCCAACTTCTCTTTTTCTGGTGACTCCATATTATGTGGGAGTGTGTTCTTTATTTCTTTCAGGTTTTAAATCTCAACTTTAAAACAATGTCTCTTGCGATTTGAAATAACAGAAATTCACAGATTTTAATGGTCAGCAAGAAACAAATTTATTTTGGTGGCAAAGAATTTTAGTTCAGGAATCAACACATTCTTCAAATATGTTTTTGAACTGCAGTTTTGTGTTTTGCATTTGCAGGAAATTCTTACAATAATTGCGGGTCAGTGAGGGATTGAGGTGCTTGGATGTGAGATGCAGTTCTTTCAATGACTGCAGACTCCTTTACAACATGTGGTCAGGCATAGGCAAACACTTGACCAATACTTGACATTTGCCGTTTTGGATGTATTTTATTGATTTCTTGAACATTGTCATTTGTTGTGATTAGTTTTGCCAGGATTCACAAATCTTTCGTGGATGGTTTCACTTGCTGATTACCGAACGAGGACTAAAAACTTTAAATTCAGCTTTCATTTATAAAAATGTTGGTCAAGCTTCTGAGTGGGGAAACTGTTGGTTGTTTTATAAACAAAAAATTTTATTAAGGAATAAACAGTGGAAATGAAGCCATTAGCATATCTCAGTAGTGAAATTTGTGCTTTTAAACATCATCATCATCATCATTTAACGTCCGCTTTCCATGCTAGCATGGGTTGGACGATTTGACTGAGGACTGGCAAACCAAATGGCTGCACCAGGCTCCAATCTGATTTGGCAGAGTTTCTACAGATGGATGCCCTTCCTAATGCCAACCTCTCCAAGAGTGTAGTGGGTGCTTTTATGTGTCACCTGCACAGGAGTCAGTCCGGTGGCACTAGCAACGACCTCGCTTGAATATTTTGTTCACGTGCCACCGGCACAAATGCCAGTAAGGCGATGCTGGTAATGATGAGGCTCAAATGGTGATTTTTATGTGCCACCGGCACGGAAGCCAGGCAGATGTTCTGGCTCGGATGGTGCTGTTAGTACTCCACTGGCACAGGTGCCAGTCATCGAATTTGGTTCAATTTCGATTTCATTTGTCCCAACAGGTCTTCACAAGCAGAGTTTAGTGTCCATTTAAACATGAATGAATATAAAAGTGACACATCACAAACATAGTATTTATTCTCAATTAAAACACCAAAGTTTAAAAATGAACTATTTTTGCACCAACCTAATAAGTTAGAGAATATTGGTAATATAGAACAGAGAAGGTATGAGAAGGAACATTCATAAAATTTACCTGGGTTTATACGAAGCTTAGATACACTAGATGTAAATCTAGTCAGTATTTCTACAAATGGAGGCTATCTAGCTTGATTAGGCCAATGGTTATAGGATGAAAGCATCAATTCTTGGACTAGATGGTGCATTGTGTCCTTGAGCGAGGTATATTTCATATTACCTCCATTTAACAGTAAATGTGTACCATTGTCACGACCTAAATACAGAGGAATTCACCAGACAAGTGAAGTGGTAAAATAGATGTTACATAATCTCATCCATCAGATATTATAATGTATCTTTGGAATAAGTAACAAGTTTTAAAAGCTATAAATAAATTTCAGATTTAATTTGTTCAACTGAATCGGCAGTTCCCAGCCCTTTTATTTGAATGGATTTTCTCATGGACCCCTTATAATATGCTTATCCTTATGTATGTGTATGAAATTTTGAATTTAGTTCACAGGCCTCCAGTACTACCTTTGCAGACTCCAGCTTCGGAACCACTGAAGGCAGTGCTGCAGCATGGCCACAGTCTAATGACTGAAAATATGTAGTAAACTACATACGAACTGTATATCTTACAATCTCATGTTCAGTTCTTGTTCTCTGAGCGTTACACAGGAGATATACAAAGCTGGATCCATGGACAGAAATGGTTGAATGTCTTTGCTGTTTGTTGCAAGGGAGACAATCATTTTGCCGCCATTGAATTTATTTTCTGCGAGCTTGGAAACCTGAGTGTTGGCAGCAGCCGGAGCATCTGGCCAAAGAAGACCAAACTAAATGAATTTCATGTGAGCTGTGCAAACTTGCAAAAGTGAAATATTAGAACCATGATGATGATGATATATATGTACCCATCAAATATACAAATACAAATTTAAGGAATGGAGTAGGTGAAATATTCTGAAAATGTAACTTCTCAAATAAAGTGCACTTCATGTTCAAGGCTCTGAGGAAGCTATAGAATGATATCCTGGTACTCAACTAAGAGCCCACCCCCTCTTGTGGCAGAAACAGCTGTATGCTAATGAAGTTCATTACATAACTTTTTTTTTTTTTAGCTTATGTCATCTCTTTGTTTTCTGCTATCACTCTAGTCTCATCTAACATTGTGTCCTGGTCCATACATATATTGGATTGTACATCAGGTTATTAGTCTCGCTACACCTAAGCTTAATATGAATATATATATATTTGGAAATAAAATGTATCTGATTTCCATTTATTTAGCAAATGAGTTGATGTGAGGCCATGTTCAAAGCCGTCAAAACCTTGCAAGACTCAGTAGAAAAAAAGTTTCAGACATTCTTGAATCGTTATACAAATTTTACAAACTTTTTTTGTTTTGTTTTTTCACCTGGTAAAATCTGCAGGGCAACTCCAATCCTTCGAACGGGTTATTTAACGAGATGAACTTGTTAATAAGAAGAAACGCAATTAGTTGCAGGTTGTCAGGTGCACTTGCAAGGGAGAGAACTCTAAATAAAATCGAGTCAACAATGGCTGTTAGTTCTGTTAATAATGATAGCTGTCTATTCACTATTTGCATTTAATATAAAGATCAATCATACATTTGGTTATATTATTCTCGATACAGCCGAGGTAATAAGGACTGACACAGCTGAAGTTTAACCTCAAAAACCAATAAATTCCATTTCAACAACAAAACGTTATCATCTTCACTGTTCTACATCCAGATCTACGTTAGAGATTGCAGGAACCTTATTCGGGTTTTATAAAAGACAGTTTCTCTTTAGTCAGTTCAGAAGAATATCTGGTAAAATGTTAGTCAACAAGAATTAGTTGAGATGAAAATCTTTACCAACAGTGCAATTCTTTAAACAAATATGCAGATTATTTGTGTTAAAATTATCCTCAATGTCTTCAACTATTAATTTCAGCAATAATTCCTTGTTATCTCCATCGGAATGCAATACATTCATAAAGAACACAACATGAAATAGCTCCAAACGTATTTTACTTTGTTGAAAGTATCAACAAAACCAGGAATGTTTTGTTTTTTTTTTACTTGGAACTAGTTGAAAGACAAACTTCTCCAGAAACATTGAAGATCGGTTTCCAGTGCGAAATATTTCTCGAAAGAAAATATCGCCAACATTCTACACATCCTTCCACCACACAAGGCCATGTTTATTAGGGAGGAAATTTCTCTGATAAGAACTAACATTTGCTGTGGAATTTACATTTTCTCATCCCACTATTTTTCACAGTAATTTCAAGAAATGAATCAGTGACAGGATGACCAACAAATGAGGGAAACAGAGAGAGAGAAAGCAGTTTGACAAAAGAGGTGATAAAATGAAAATCAGGTTTAAAAATAAAGTACTTGGGTCAGTCAATTCCACTAAAAACTCTTCAAGGTGATGCCCCAACATGGCCGTAGACTAATAACTAAATCAAATAAAAGGTATACATATGTATATATATATATATATATACATTTGCATCAATGATGACACCAAACGCATTTGTTTTTATATAGCACTAAAATCGAATGAAATAATCTTTACCTCTTTAGTGACATCAGATCCATAATCAAAACTGAGAACGACCTGATGTCTCTAAAGTGTCAAAATTTGATTAAATTGTCCGTAATTGTTTTTAATGATTTGAATTGCCCCACAAAAGGTATTCAGCATAACCCTAGGCATTCTTCACTAGAATATTACCATGCCCCACGTTGGGAATCACGGGGCTAAATGGATTCTGAGAGCCTTCTGAATAAGGGACTATGAAACTACACTGGTTCTATGGAGGACACTTGTACTCAGCTGTTTGGACTACAGTTCTCAACTGTAGTCAACCTACAGTTTCAAATTAATAGCAGAACTTGAGGCAGTTCAGTAGTGCTGCTACACCAGGAAGATTGTATCAATGGAACAGTTGAGTTACTGGGAGAGCTTGAAAGAGCTATGACTCTACTCCCTGGAGCGATACATATATTGAAGATCCTGGAGGGACTACAGCAAACTGTGGTATCAAGAGCTATACCAGCCCCTGAACGGTACGTCACAACACTGTTCCAGAGGTCACAGCTATTCCGTCTGCGTGAGGACCATGTACTCTAATAGCTTGGGATTCAATGGCCCATGATTATTCGATGCCTTGCCAAAAACATCTGAGGGATCTTCATGGAGTAGGGGTAGATGGTTTCAAGAAAAAAAAACTTGACCTCTTGCTATCCGTATATACATAAACATACCAACATCATCGTCGTCGTTCTATGTCCACTGTCCATGCTGCCACGGGTCGGGTTCGTTTTTAGTATTCTCGTTTGTGAGAGTAGTCGAGTTTATTTCAGATATTCTCATTTTAATAATCATCTCAGGCTAATAATCATCGAGAGGACTTTGGTGTTGCCTTGGCGGAGGTTTGCACTCTCTGAGTGCTCGTTTACTTTTGTTTTAAAGTGAAAGAGAGAAAGTGAAGGGTGTGTTGTCATGTATACGTACATACATCAATATATATGCGTACATCTATTTTGTATGTACGTGTGCATGTGTGAAAGAGAGAGTGTGTGTGAGTGAACGTGTGTTCTCATGTATGTGTAAGTGGCACACACACACACACACTCTCTCTCTCACAAACATACATACGTCCATTTCATATATACGTTCCTACATCTTTCACTTTATAACAAAAGTAACCGGTGATTTTAGACCCACTGCGTGGCACCTTGGGCAAGTGTCTTCTACTATAGCCGACTGAAACCTTGTGAGTGGATTTGGTAGACGGAAACTGAAAGAAGCCCGTCGTGTGTGTGTGTCCATCCCACCGCTTGACAACCGTTGTTGGTGTGTTTGCGTCTCCGAAACATTAGCGGTTCGGCTAAAATGACCGATGGAATAAGTACCAGACCTTTTTTTAAAAAGTACTACCGTCGATTCATTCGACTAAAAATTCAAGGCGATGCCCCAGCATGGCCGCAGTCTGATGAATGAAACAAGTAAAATATATGACAATTTTTACAACAGAATGTTTGTGAAAATAAATTAGATTTTATTCATATCTAAAATAAGACAATTTGTTATTCAAGATATTTGAAATATGTGTATGCAGGCTATTTGCCTCGGACTCTAACTGTTACGATCTCGACAAATTGAAGAACTTACTGCCACAGAATATTTAAGGACAACATTTAGAAATTTCAACCTTTAAAACAAAAACATAAAATTAAATACAACATAAACCAAATTACTTAAAACAAGCTGCCACACCCAAACAGATTAAACTGTACAGGTTTTCTCAAACCAAGAATTAAAAAGAAATTTAGCTTTTTCCAGAAAATCATCATTTTTGCAAAATATATAAATAAGTCTTTCTGAAAAAGCTTTCGGAATGACAGAAGAATAAGGCAGTTGGACATGAGGCAGAACCTGGTTGACGGAGTGTTTGGAATAGAAATGTATCTTATGAACTGGATCGTCATCTCCGCTCGTATAATCAAGCTTGAATTTATAAATAACCAACTGATCGACAAGTTCTTGGTCATCTGGCACGATTTCATGCAGAATCTTTTTACAATCAACTTCACAATTGAAAGATTTCTCACCCACAAATTTATAAAGTTTCCTTTGGTGTATTCGGATTAAAATCTCTTTTGCCGTTTGTAAACTTGTTTCGTTAGAATACAAGATTTCGTCAAACACGCCGTCTGTGAGCTGGGTGTAGGCTGTCATATCGTGTCTGGCTTTAGAAAGAGTAAGTAAGAAATATTTCCCCTGCCGTCGGATGTAGCTGTCTGCCTGAACGAAAGCATCTTTCAGCATTTCATTCATGGAAGCAACAGCTTTGTGTTTATAGGCAAGACAATGAAGTTCAAATCTGGAGCGGAACATGTGGTAGAAATTCAGTGCAGTTTTATCTCTGAAACATATTTCCGTCCTTTTGTCGTCTATTGTTAGGACCCGGGCGAATTTAATTATCCTTTTATGATCTATTTGGTTTGTTAAACCAAGATGATGACAGTCTCTCGCAAAATAGTCCCATTTATCAACATCTACGCCGTTCTCTTTGTTGGCAACTATGTTGTAAAGATATGCTTTATCAACACCTCTACCTGTATGGTCTTCATTGGCAACGAATTCCTGAATAGGATTCATTAAATTTTTAATAAAATTTACATCTTTGCCATCCAAACCTGCTTTGCGGAAATCGTTTCTAACGCTTTCGTTTTCATTCAAGATGTGTTGGAACATTTCAACGGAGGCGAGCTCGTGTTTCCATTGAGAACCAGGTTCAATTTCGGGAATAAATAGATTGTCGAAAAAATGAGAAAATGGTCCGTGACCCAAGTCATGACACAAAGCAGCTATTTCGACGCATAATACGTCTTTGTCGGTGATGTTCAGTTCGGGTTGGTGCCTTCTTAGATGTCGAATGAATTCTCCAGCAAGATGACAAGTTCCAATGCTGTGTTCGAAGCGATTGTGCGAGGCTCCGGGATAAACGTAATAACATAATCCCAACTGTTTGATATTACGAAGTCTCTGGAATTGAACAGTATCAATAATTGTCACACAAACTGGATGTAATTCAACAGAACCATGAATTGGATCGTGGAGAACAATGTAAACACCCATCACTGCAAATGTCCCTTTAAAACAACGGTGTTCAATTTAATTAGTTAATTGGTTATAAAACAACCACCTTATAATTAGTCGAACATGGTTCAGTGCGGTTCACACTACTTCATATTAAAATATAAATTAATTAGTAGAGTTAATTAAATTGCTTTAGAAATTAAAAATTAATTAATTAACATTAGTTTATACATTAATTAAATTACATACAATGAAAGGTAAATAGTTTGTGAAGATGTTAGTTTATTAATGTAAGGTAGACGATATGGCATAACTACAGAGATGCCGACGATATATTATTGTTCCTGTTATTGCTATTGTTGTTTAACTCCAGATTATTCCTGACAGAGGAGATGTTTGATTAAAGTCAAAGTTTTTCCAGCCGTGACCATCTCGTCAGTGCAAAGAACCTACAACAACAATACCTAAGTATTTTTTTTTATTTTGTTTTTAGAAGGTAAGGTAAGATCTAAAGGAAATTTAGCGGCATAACTACAGGGTTTTACCCCCCAAAGTCTGGGGGGTAAAACCCTGTAGTTATGCCAATTTAGCTTCTATTTTTAATCAGATCGAAGGCTCCGTCCTTGTCTCGCCCTTTTATTGTTTACGAAGGACGTGGCCTATTGTATAATTATATACAATAAAAAAAAAGAGGGAAAAATGGAAAACTTCTATATTTAGCAGAACAAAATTTCCGCTTAAACTGAAAGTGACTGGAAGTAGGAAACGAAATATTTCAACAAAGAAATAGAATTGCTTGGTACGTCAGACGAAATACCTTATAGTATTTAGTTACGGCCGCCTTGGTTGTGATTTCACGGCCTCCTAGTGTCACGTTTCCCTTTCATGCTTCTGGGGTCGATACCATTAAGTACCAGTCATATACAAGGGTCGATTTAACTGATTAAAACACCCCTCACCTACTAAATAGTATATATTTATAATTGCCAACCAACCAAGTGTGAATCCTATACAGGAATACATATACTAGCAGAGATGCCCGGCGTTGCTCGGGATTAAAATGCTATAGTTTTTTTTATTGTTTTATTTGTTTTGGTCATGTGATTGCGGCCATGCTAGAACATCGGTTGTCAAGCGATGGTAGGGGTACAAACACACACATATATATACAACAGTCTGCTTTCAGTTTCTGTGAACGAAATCCACTCACAAAGCTTTGGTGGGCCTGAGGCTATAGTATGTGTGTGTATGTATATATATATATATATATAATAATAATAATAATAATAATAATATTAGGGATAAAAATCCAAATTTACAGGTAAAAACTCAATTAAATTCAATTTATTAAGAATTAAAATTAAATTAAGTTTCACAGTATAAAATATCAATAGAGAAAAGAACCAAAGTCTCTTTTAGAGAAAAGAACCAAAGTTCATGAACTAATCGATGAAAATCCACAGTCACATATAAAAAAAAATTATATAGAAAATTAATGATATAATGCAAAGTTGGTAGTGATGGAGTACCAGAGAAAATTCAAGGGAAAAGAATAATACATACGTATATATGTATGCATGCATCCACCTATCCATTCATCTGTTCATCACTCCATTCGTCCGTCCATCATTCCAATTATCCATCCATCTCTCTATCTATCTCTGACGAACAAAGCAATTCAAAGAGTCTTAACAGTTCTGTGTGATTCTTGTTCTTGTAGTCGACATTAGGAAAACTTTGTAAATGTTTGGGTATCTCAGAACTATTTATCAGAAAAATCTTCCCAGTTTTCAATTTTCGGTTTTTCATAATTTCCATGGCATATTCCGTTTCAGATAAAATATCCGGGGAATAAAAAATTCCAATATGGCAGCTGTCTTCCATTACTTTATGAACATTTACCATTTTTCCTATTCCTAGAGTGAAATCAGAGTCTCCGTAGCTAGTTTGCAATCCAAAATATGTCACCAAACTCTCTGCTAGATGTTTAGCATCACCATTATCACTTTTTGATGTTAAAATGTAGACATCATATTGAAAAAAAGGAATCTTTGATGAGCTAAGTGTACATACTTTGTGTCCAGATTCTTGGGAATACCCAAAGCAAAGTTCATAATATTTTTTGAAAATTATTGTAGCTACCTTCTGTCTCTTTCCATAGAACTCTTTAGCATATTGAAGATAAATTGTTTTCCTAAGGTCTACATCAATTTCACTTTGTTGACAACCAGAAAACTCTAAATGGAAAAAAGCTTGTTGAAATTTCTCCTGCCGGCATAACAATCGTAGTTTTTGTGAAAGTTCATTTCCACCACATTCTTTGAGAAGTTTGGGGAAAATTCCTCCCTCATCAGGCAATTCTTTTATAGACTGAATTAATTTCATTAGATTACTTTTGTATTCTGTGTCAGCAAAGTTATAAATTCCTTTCATTATCTTTTTGATATCCCAAATTTGTTTCTGTCTTTTATTGAGCACCAGAATCTCAGATAAATGATTGATGGCACAGACAAACATATCTGTACCAGCATCTATTAAATCTTGTTTCTCTTCTTCACTTTCTTTTTTATCAGCCAGAAAAAAACAAAATTTTCCATATTGAATGAAGTATTTGATCTTTTCCCAAATGTCCAAAACTGAAAAGTTTATATCTTCAAAACATTTCATCGCATTTTCGTATTCACGCACACTTCTGTATAACAAAGCCAGATCATACAAAACATGCAAATTACTAGGATCCAGACCATAAGCCCTTTTAAAATGGTATTCAGCCTTATCAACACTTTCATTTCTTTCAATATCAGGTATTATCTCAGGACATTTTAATATTCGTTTTTCGACTTTTAATTCTTTTAGTTCTTGTGTTTTACAATTAGAGAAGGGTAATTTTTTAACGCACAAATCTTTGTATCCAGGAATTTGATTCCTATAAATAATACCAAGATGATGATGTGAAAGTGAGGTTTCATTCCTTTTAATGGCTTCTTCCAGCAATTTCTGTGCATCTTCATACTTAGCGATTGTTAAATAGAAAGAAGCACTTTTTTCCATTACAAATCAGTCTTGAGGAAACAAACTACAAGCTCTCTGGAAATATTTAATCGTTGTCCTAGTACGAGAATGAACAAAAGCAATATTTTGAAGAGATCCTAACAAAACCAAAGTTTTAGCCATTAGCTGATCATTAACATGATGAGGATAATTTGAAGTAATTCTTTGAAGAATTTCAGTAGCTTCCTTTGAAAATTTTTCCATCTTTTCTTTATCATGTAATATCCTTATCCCACGATAAATTAGCAGAGCCAAGCGAAAAAGCCAAAAATAATTGTTTGGGCAAACCTGAAGAGCTTCTTTGAAAAGTTCAATAGCACGTTGATAATGGGGAAAAGATATTCTAGAAATGCAAAAGGCAATTTCAGCTTTACCTCTTGCTTCTAATGAAGGGAAATTGGTGCTGTTTTTTAAAGTGTTCAGTTTCTCTAGCACTCTATCGACTTCAGGGAAATTTTCATAATGCAGGAACATTAACGCTTGGTTTGTTAACGCCAACAAGTTATTAGGATCTTTTTCCAGTATTTCAATGGTGATTTCTTTGGCCAATATTTGCTCATGTAAAGTCCAAAGGAGAAAGACTTTAGCATGTTGGTTGCAAATTTCTTCTTGTAAATCAAGCAAAATTTCATTTCTTAAGGCATTTTCAACTTTTTGCAACTTGGCACTAAGTAGATTCACTTTAAGGCTAAATGATTCTTCCAGCATGTTTGGAAATTCTTCAACTTTTATCCTGTAAAATTTTATTTTTTCATCAGAGTCCTGGGTAAAGAAAAGAAAAAAAGAAGTTAAACCTGCATTACATCCCATTGTATTAATATTGCCATTATACAAGTGACATTAACTGCTAGAGAGGGAGTAAAAGAGAGGGAAGGAGAGAGGAGGAAAAGTGGGGGAGAGGGTACAGAGTGAAAGAGAGAAAACAAGTAAAAGCAATTGAAAGAAAAGATATTCACATTCTGGTAAAGTGTGTGATTCTGGAACCAAGAACTAAGATACACAGATATTTGCTGTTATAGACAAGATGGTTATATTTGGAATGTGGATCAAAATACTTTTATATGGCTGGATTGTCGTGGTTGGAACGTTTTTTGAAAACAGAGACACTATGATTTGATGGCTGTGGTTGAGATTTGGGTTGTGGGTAAAATTGTTGAATGGCCTACTGTACAAAACAAAATGAACCACATGGAAATGACATGCCGCACATCCTAGATGGCCACAGAAATTCTAGAGTATGGTGTTTTATTGTTTATAAACTATACAATAGAATGAAAGTTAAGATGGTTTAATTAGTGTTAGTAATCACAGGTTCATAAAGTACTTGAGACATTAACAATTGAGATCGTGGGTGAAACGAGGGGTAAAGGTGACATCAGTCATTTGTAGGGGTTCCTCTCTTATTTCTCCTGAAAGCTAATGTTGCCAATGGCACCGAAGCCCTGGCACATGCAAGAAGAATAGGGGCCAGGTGAAAAAAGGATTTTATGGAGGGAGTGTTTGTAGTTGAGGGCTGGCCAAGGAAAAACAACTGGAAATATTTGGCAATGCATGTGATGTGCTATCAGCAAGGGCCATGTCCCACCGTAACTAACTGCAGGCCCAATAGAAATTTTAAGGGAGATTAGAGCAGTGGCCCAACTTGAAATTATTAGGGTCCTGAGCATGATATTTTATGAGAGGGAGCCCAGTGGATGAGGGACTGATCACAGTTTGATCAGAATCAATGAGAGGTCAGGCACCACTAGGTATAGGTTGAGTAGAAAGGGAATCATGGAGAGACAACATTGAACAATCAAAGAGATAGCTGAAAGAGGGCATACCTCCTTGATGGCAGCAATGTTCTGGTAGGTCACCTCAGGCCAGATGGAGTCAGTACGTCAGAGAGCTGTGTTCCAATACGAGTAACAATACGCAAGCGCAATAAAATCTGAAACTGGAGGAGAGGAAGGATTAGTATCATCAGTTGAGACCAAGGATGAGATTTGGGTGAAGCCACCTGACATGCACTGTGCATCCAAGTGGGGGGGGGGGGGGGGGTAGTGTGTTCGATTCCAGATTAATATTTCTATTGATGGTATATCATGTTACAAACTGGAAAACTATAGACTGGTCAGCGATTCAAGTAATGAAGTTAGTGGTGGATTAGAAGAATATAAGGCCAGCTCTTCAGTTGACAACCGATGCTGGTATGTTTACGTCCCCGTAACTTAGCGGTTCGGCAAAAGGTACCGATAGAGTAAGTACTAGGCAAGTCCTGGGGTCGATTTGCTTGACTAAAGGCGGTGCTCCAGCATGGCCACAGTCAAATGACTGAAACAAGTAAAAACAATAAAGAGTAACTTGACTCGGAAACGAAAGTCAGAAAAAAATAGTGCAATGAGTGTAAAAAAATGTGAAGAAAACGAATAGGAAAAAAAAAAAAAAATGCGAGCAAAGGAATGGGAAAGTGGGGGGAGAAGACCTCGAATAATTCACAAGATCCGAGTTTTCCCCTCGTAAGTTTTAGGAATTTGGGTCTTTTTCAATGAAATTTTATAGAAGTGCCTTTCAAGCAGCATACATTACGATAATAAAGAAATTTGTGGGTAAAATCTTTTCCAAGGGGGTGGAAAGAGTACCTCGGAAAATTCACAAGATCCGAGTTTTTCCCTTTTAGATTTCGTTAAAAAGTTATGAGGCAACAAAATCGGTGGAGTATTAAATTATAGTTATGCCTTTTTCAATGAAAGTTAACGTTAACTTTGTTAAATTTTCAAAGAATTAGCGGATTAACGGGTAGAACTTGAGCCGGAACCGAAAATACGAAGAAAATAGTGCAACGGGTGTAACAAAAATGTGTAGGAAACGAATAGGAAAAAAATGAGAGCAAAGGAACGGGAGGGGCTCGGAAAATTCACAAGATCCGAATTTTTCCCTCATAACTTTTAGGAAAATGGGGGGGGGGTCAATGAAAATTCAATTTACCGTTTATTTCTACCCACTTTCAATAATAGTGGGCGATGTAAACATTAACCATAATGTTTAATGTTTTCGCTTCAATTTTGGGAAAGACCCTCACCCCCATTTTCTCCCAAATTTGTTGATTTAAAATATTTTTTGCCAAAAATCCCCGTTTTCGGATACGGAGGTTCTGAATAATTGCCAAAAATCGGCATTCTGAAATTTTACCCCACCCCCCCTTTTTTTCCCACCAACTTCTTCAATTTTGACTTTTTCCCCCTAACCCTAACACCCCAACCAGAACCGTAAGTACAGAAATGTTTTACAATATTTATCCGAATCATAAATCTCCGTATTTTTCCGCATATTTCAAAATAAAAGAAATCTCAAAAAAAGATTTTACTAAAATTTTTGGAAACTTTTTTCAGAATCATAATCTCCGTATTTTTCAGCATATTTTGAAGAAAAAATATATTATATACATACATATATATATATAATATACATATACATATAAAGAAGCATTGGTTATAGAACAAACATTAACTTTGGGTCAACGACTTGACATACTACCCCACCCCTCAAACATTTAATCATATATAAAAAAAAAACACCGTGGTCTACAAACACATAAATATATATATACATATATCCAAATATAATACAAATAGAACGGCTTATCTTCATCACATTTATATTCGAGCACTTCTTTTGCAGTCCTATAAACCCTTTTGTTTTTATAATAAGAGACAAATATTCTTCTTCTTGTATGTATATGTATATATATATATACACACATATATATATATATATATATATATATATATATATATATATATATATATATATATATTTATATATGTGTGTGTGTGTGTGTACACACACACATAATATATACACATACGCATATATCTACAGTTATGAGGGAGAAACTCAGCTCTTTTGAATTTTCCAAAGTCCTCACCCCGTTGGAAAAGATTTTACCTACAAATTTCCTTATAATCGTAATGTTTGCCGTTTGAAATACGTTGTAAACATTAAAACAGACAGACAGATTGATTAATTGATCGATTATATACTTACGAGTGTCAAGTTCAACATTTGTCGAAGGAGGGCTGAGTCCATTCTCGTTATTCCTTGTTTAAGTTGTGTCAGGAAAGAATTTATAAACTGGAGAAGTGTGAAGAAAGGCTTTGATGGAATCTGGTTAATAGGCAGCAAATAATGGAAATTAAACGGGAAAAATTTAAAGCGTTTTTTTAAAATCCTTCTTTGTCCCGTTACTTTCTGTCTGTGAAATAAATTCTGTAAATTAGATGACAATAAGAAGTTTAGTCTAAGTTTTGAGTAGATTCTTCACAACAGGAATGGGATCTTTTTTTAAAACGGGGGCCACATTTTTCATTAACGAAACACTTTGAAACTTGGAACACTGGTAGAATGTGTCATAATCCCTAAGTTATTCCATGTTAAAGTTGTCGTATTTCTGTAATTTCAACCAATCACTGACGTCCATTCAGCCGATATACATTAAGTGCCGACTACATAAACAAACGATTCTGAAACAATTCTATCGGTGATAGGGTTAGGGTTAAACAGCAAATTTAAAAAGAAAAAAGCAAATAAAACGAAGAAATAAGACAATTTTTTACATGAAATAAATTCGAATACAAAAATATTTTTCTATTCTATAACACAAAATAGATAAGTATACGAAGTTTGAAAGTCTTTCGGTACCAAAAGCACTACGTAAAACATTAATGAAAAATGTGGCCCCCGTTTTAAAAAAGATCCCAGGAATGTGTTGAGGTGTTTTCAAAGCTGGACGAAAGAAGTCACAAGTTGTCAAAGCAATTTTCAATGTAGTTTCACTTTTAACTGCTGTCAACCTAATCGTATTTCCTGAACTTGCCAAACAACCTACTTGTACTGAGTGAATTTACTAGGATATGTATTTTAAAGTTTACGCCAGTGACTGCCTTCACTGACTGACGTAGAAAGCGGACATTTATTTATGCTTGTGTCTGTATTTATATAATACATTTCAAAACAAATAATATAAACGAAAAAATATTAATAAAAACGTATCTATGAATCTGATCATAAAATCGCCAACAAACAGAAAAATAAACCGAGAGAGAGAAAAAGTTAGCAGCAGGAACAAAACTGTAGCGCTCACACACACACGGAACACCAACTTCAAAAGAACTTCCCCAATCCAATCGCACTTTCTCTGTCTCGCTTTTACGCCGACTTGAAAAAGTACCCCCCACCCCCACCCGGGCACCATTTGACAGCTGCACATAACTTGTACAGCCCTAACAAGCCATTTGTCAACATTTAGTTTCCCTAGTGACTACCACATTATAGTAGTATACAGTACCCTGTCAGACACTGTCTCTAAGACAATGAATGTCAGGAATAATTCTTTACTCTTAGCCAAGTATTTCTCTTGTAGTTGCCTCACTAAGAATAGTGCATCTGTGGTACCTCTTCCAGCACAAATTGAAGCAGTGACAAATCAATTCTGCTATAGCTCTCTCTCTCTGATCTTCATAACTTGATCCAGTTGTTTGAATTCTCTCTAAGGCATCACCTTCCTCCTTATAGCATTTTCCAATGACACTACTACTTTGGCCTTTGGGTATGACACCTTCCCGTATGACTTCATTAACTATCCATTTATCCTACCTTAACCAGATATTTTAAGCATCCCTCCAATTATCCCTAATGGACCTGTCAACTTGAATTGTCGGTCCCTCTGTCTGGTGACTAGAACGTAGTCCTTTTTTTATCTCATGCATTCTCCATGTTCCCCAGCCTCTTATAACAGAATTCCATGTCATTGCCTTGTCTTCCTCATCGATGGCAGATATACCATCTCCTCCTTCCAAATACACTTCTCACCAGTGACATCACAGTTCTCTCTCACACACTGCCTTACCATCCTGAACACTTCACAACTCGGACCCTCACATGGCAAAACTTGAACAAGTTTCTCCCTTATCCCTAGTGAAACATACCTGTCCCTTAGCAGCTCTTTTAACCACTTGGTAATGCTCCTTACCGTTACCATCCTTGCAGGTTTTCCAAACCTTTCTCTTAGCCTTTATTACCTTATACCCCATATTACCTTATACCCCATATTACCTTATACCCCATATTACCTTATACCCCATAATAATCCACCACCATGTAATATACTGACTAGGCTGGGCCTTCACTCCAGCCAAATGTCTGATCTGCAGCCCTAAACAAGTTATCTCGTAGAAGTTCTTGACTAGCAGGATGTTAGGCAGTGGCAAGCAAACATGCCATAAACTTTAATGAGAGACAAAATATTCACATATACATACACACGTACATACGCACACTCATATTCATTATTCTTAAACAAGCATATTATTGGCAGTGACTTCAAAGTTTTGACCAGTTAAACCATCGTCACACTGTCAATGATATTCTTGTTTAAGAATAATAAATTTGTACTCTACAAAACTATAGAGTAACTATTGAGATTAAAGCAAATTTGTTTTTATTAGAACTGAACATAAAAACAAACATTAACAATATATATACATATAGATAGATTAGAGACAAGTATTCTGTGTACAGAATACACTTCATAGTGCTCAAGAGATTTAAACTTGAGCACGGAGAGGAATAAATGTAAGGACAAGCAAGCTAGGCAAGTCTGATGGGGTTTGTTATGTCTTTGTTGCCATCATTGGTAGGATGTTAGGCAATGGAGAGAGAGAGAGAGAGAGACTGCCTGGCTATAAATGGCAGTGACAAGCAAATGTGCCACACACTTTCATGAGAGACAAAATAATTCAAATATACACAAACATATTTAGTATTCTTAAACAACCATATTATTGCCATATGACTTGCCTAAATTGCTTATCCTTACATTTAATCCTATATATATATAGATATACTAGCAGAAATACCCGGCGTTGCCCGGGTTAAAGAGAATAATGAAATCTAAAAACGCCGTCTAGACTACGCATCATCTTTATATATAGAGATGTATATACACACGTATATATATGTATATCAATATAAATATATGAAAGTCAATGAAGTTTTGTAAAAGAAGGTGATCATGTACATACTTTCTTGCTGTTGTGATTATAACACCTCGTTGTAAACAATGTTCCTTGTTTTCCCTTGTGGAGCATATACAAATAGGTTTTTTTTTGCTGCCCACTCTTGAGCAGCCAACATACAGTTGTCCATGTGAGAAGCAGGGCTGTTCCAAGAGAAGACCAGCTATAGACAGTGTTTGACCCTGAGATTTGTTTATGGACATGGCAAAAGTCACACGAAGGGGGAATTGTAGTCTTCTGAATGTAAAAGGAATGTCTGCTCCTGATGGGGTAAGAGGAATTCTTGGAATAAAGACGTCATCCCCTTTTGCACATCCAGAAAGAATGGTATCCTCGATAACGTGTGACATCATTTTCTTTATCACGAGTCGTGTTCCATTGCAAAGTCTTGGTGGTTCCAGATTGCGGAGCAGCATTACAGGCGTTCCAACTTTAAGTGATAATATGTGGGGAGGTAGTCCTGGAGGCTCCAACGAATTGAGAAATTCAGGAGGATAGTTCACCACTTCATTTGTATCTGGAACTGTATCAACAGACTTGTAAGTTTGAAGATTGCCGGGAAGAGAATGCATCAGGTGTTGATTAATTTTTGTAACAGCTACGTTTTTGGGAGCTAATATTGCTCTTTCACATAGCCAATTGTGATTTTGTAGTTTTGTTTAAAGTTGGGAAAGACTTTGTGTTTGAGGTCATCTACAGAATTAACAACAGAACAAAATGGCCGGAGGTCTGCAACGAAATAATTTTACTCAACACTTTGCAAGTGAATCAGTGGAGGCAAAGATGCGTCTCATTTACTTGACAATTTATGCACCACATTGCAGAAATCACAATGTAAGTATATCTGAAAGGGTAGTCTTACACTGTTGTACCGTTGAATTACAAATAATGCTCATCTGTTATGTTCGGGTTAAAATTTCATCAACATCAAAAATATATGAATTTTCATGGGAGTTATGGCCGTTATGCAAAGAATATAATTTCCAAATTTCATAAAGATCCATTCAGTACTTTTGACGTAGTTTTGGATAAGAAAACAAATGACTAATGTGTGTGTGATGGGTGTATATATGTATAGATATCTGTATGCATGTATATATGTGTACATATTACATGTACATCTATATATATATATATACATCTACACATATGTATACATATACATGTATGCATATAGATCTATCTATATATATATATATATCTATACATATACGTGTACATATACATCTATATGTATACATATACATCTCTCTCTCTCTCTCTCTATATCTATACATATACGTGTACATATACATCTATATGTATACATATACATCTCTCTCTCTCTTTCTGTCTCTCTCTTTCTATCTCTCTCTTTCTCTCTCTGTGAAAGTATCTGTCATTACAGTATCGAAATGTGATTGTTTCAGTTAGTGGAATAGTTTCATTTTTAAAGTGAAAGTATTTGACATGAGTGTTTTTGTTTCACTTTTGACACATAATACTTAAATAGTGGAGGAGATATTATGTTGCTGTGGGCTCGAACTCTGCGAGAAGTTAAAAATTTTTTTTGACTAAAACACAACTGGAACCCTAAGTAAGGCATGTGTAAAATTTGAATGAAATTGGTTGCGTAGTTCTCGAGTTTTAGGGATTCACACAGACAGACAGACAGACACACATTCTCATTTTTATATATATACTAGCAGAAATACCCGGCTTTGCCCGGGTTAAAGAGAATAATGAAATCTAAAAACGCCGTCTAGACTACGCAACCCTCAACTGTTAGTAGCTACGATACCATATTTCTACATTAATAACTCTCCAATCCATGCCAGCATGGAACATAGACATTAAGTGGAATGCCAGTCTCTCATCTAGGAGGGCCTTGAAATCAATGTTACCAACTGGAGACTATGTGTGTCGCAGTGATAATAAAAAGACCCAAAGGAGGTCTGCAACGAAATAATTTTACTCAACACTTTGCAAGTGAATCAGTGGAGGCAAAGATGCGTTTCATTTACTTGACAATTTATGCACCACATTGCAGAAATCCCAATGTAAGTATATCTGAAAGGGTAGTCTTACACCGTTGTACCGTTGAATTACAAATAATGCTCATCTGTTATGTTCGGGTTAAAATTTCATCAACATCAAAAATATATGAATTTTCATGGGAGTTATGGCCGTTATACATAGAATATAATTTCCAAATTTCATAAAGATCCGTTCAGTACTTTTGACGTAGTTTTGGATAAGAAAACAAATGACTAATGTGTGTGTTTGTGTGCATGTGTTTGTGTGTGATGGGTGTATATATGTATAGATATCTGTATAGTTGTATATATATATGTATATATGTGTACATATTACATGTACATCTATATATATATATACATCTACACATATGTATACATATACATGTATGCATATAGATCTATATCTATATATATCTATGCATATACGTGTACATATACATGTATATGTATACATATACATCTCTTTCTCTCTCTCTGAAAGTATCTGTAATTACAGTATCGAAATGTGATTGTTTCAGTTAGTGGAATAACGTGTACATATACATCTATATGTATACATATACATCTCTCTCTCTCTCTCTCTCTCTTTCTCTCTCTCTCTGAAAGTATCTGTCATTACAGTATCAAAATGTGATTGTTTCAGTTAGTAGAATAGTTTCATTTTTAAAGTGAAAGTATTTGACATGAGTGTTTTTGTTTCACTTTTGACATGTAATACTTAAATAGTGGAGGAGATATTATGTTGCCGTGGGCTCGAACTCTGCAAGAAGTTAAAATTTTTTTTGACTAAAACACAACTGGAACCCTAAGTAAGGCATCTGTAAAATTTGAATGAAATTGGTTGCGTAGTTCTCGAGTTTTAGGGATTCACACAGACAGACAGACAGACACACTATATTTATAATATGAGTGGCTTATTAGCAATTTAACAATCCAAAGGCAAATTCACAGGCGTCACTAAAGTGACACAGGATACAAAGTGATACCAGCACTGCTAGAAATAAGAGTCAAAACAACTCAATAGCCACAAATGCACAATCTTAATGACTGACAAAGGGAGAGAAGTTCCCTAGCGAACAAAGCCAGATCACCAGTGATTTTGAATTTTTATGCAGAACATCTTAATTCTCATCACTGTCTCTTACTGTGCCTAGGGTTAAACTCAGCACATGCATATACAAGGGGGTGCTGAAAAGTTCCTGACTTTAAGGGTATCGTGAAAAGCCTGGTTGGAGACCCAACTTTCTAAGTTCTTTTACAGGTCTTAGAAAATCTGAAGGGTCGCGGCAATGAGTGTGTGAATCTGAGAGGGGAATATGTTGAATATAGTCCTAATTAGCTGATCCTCTTGTATTTTCTTTTTCCCAAAGCTAGGAACTTTTCAGCACCCTCTTGTGTGTATATATCAGTGTATGTGTGTGTATATATATATATATATATATAAGTGTGTGTGTGTGTGTGTGTGTGTGTGTGTGTGTGTGTGTAAAGTATATGTTGTGTGTATCATAAGATGTACGACTGCTACTGTTGGGTTTAGAGCTCCAATATCGATTATTGTCATCGTCCAGTCTTATGTTACTGTCAGATTTAATAGTATTACTAGTTGTGACAATTGAAGAGAGATTATGAGAAATACAAGTTTATGTTATTTGTCCCAACAACTGTTTCACCATTGTGGTTAGTTGGAACCTCTCTACATTGGATGTTCCAAGTGTTATTGGATGCTTAGCTACAACAGACCATCAGGGGCAACATCTTATTGTGTTATGTTACAGAGATCAAATGGCGGGGTGGGGGTGGGGGGGATTGTATTGTAAGGAATTATAATGTGTATGGCGGTGGTGTGTAGGTTGTGAAATTAATGAAACAAAACAAATATAAAGAATAGAATAAATTTTTATTTTAATTAAAGTAATTAATCACAGATGTGGGAGAGAGGTGGGGTAGGATGTCAAAGTGGTCATAGCAACAGCATTAAGATGGGAAACTTCATATCATAATGGTGTGGTTGTAACATTGCAGTTTTATGGTTGTCAGTGTTGTAAATGTGGCATTCTAGTGTTACAGAAGTGCTATTGCAGTATTCTTAGCAGTGGTATGGCAGCAGTATTGTAGTGGTATTGTAGCATTACTATAACAGTTTCGTAGTGTTACAGCAGTGGCATTGTAATATCATAGGAGCCTGGCAGCAGTGGTATTGGAGTGTTGCAACAGCAGCACCAGAGTGTCACAGCAGTGTTATTGGAGTGTTGCAGCAGTGGTATCAGAGTGCAATAGCAGAGGTACTGGAGTGTTGTAGCAGCACTATTGGAGCATTGTAGCAGCAGTGGTATTGGAGTGCTGCAGCAGCGGTATTGCAGCGTGGCAGCTGTGCTCCCCACCCCACCAATTATGGAATGCTCAAGATGAGAGGTTCATGGTGTGTTGTTGCTCCCTACTGGTCAGAGATAGGCTGAGAAGGAAGTCACTTCTTGCCACAATACCACACGACCGTCTTCTCCACCAGTGACAAGGTTTCGATTTTGGACGTGGAGTGTCGTCACAGCACCTACAGAAAGAGAATGCAACAATTATTAGCTGATAGTGACAAAGACAACAACAATAATGGTAACTTTTTATGGGAAAGAGGACAGAATAGGGCGAAACAACAACAATCTGTCTATATATATATATATATATATATATATATCAATCTGGTGGACACACTAGTCAAATTGACTACATCCTCGCCAGGAAAAGGGAAAGATGGCTACTTATAAATGCCAAAACCTCCCCAGGTGAAGAATGTCCCCACAACATACACTAGTAGTTAATGACTTCAGGATCAGCGCTAAATGGATGCTCAGAAGACGACCAGCATGGAGGAGAAGGGTCTAGAAGCTTAAAGATCCTGCAAATGGACAGAGATTTAGAGACGTATTACTCAAAGCTTTTGACGAAATAGAGGGGGATATAGCATCACATGATGTGGAAGACAACTGGGGGTTTCTATGGGACAACTTGTTGAGGGCCACTGACCAGATCTGTGGATGGTGCAAAGTCCCCTCTCGACCCCAAGTAACATAGTGGTGGAACAATGTTGTTGACAGGGCCATTAGGGAAAAGACAAGCCTGGAAGGATGGTGGTAGCAGGGAATTGTATCAGACTGCCTGAAGGGATGCTAGGAGACAGGTTTCTTTAGCCAGAAGGGAAGCAGATAAGAAAATATTTGCCAATGTTCTGCGCCGTGAGGACCAAAGACCTGAGGTATTTTGTGTTGCAAGACAGTGTGTGAGAGAGAATTGTGATGTCATAGGAGAGAAATATGTTCGCATGGATGATGGTTCACTTGCACTAAATGAGGCTGCAAAGAGAGAGGTTTGGAGACGCCACTATGAGAGGTTGCTAAATGAAGAAAATGAATGGAAGAAAGAGAGTCTGCCGAATGCTGAGCCAACAGAGGGACCAGCTATCCGAGTTGACAGTACCTTGGTAGATAAAGCAATTGAGGATATGAAGACAGGGAAAGCCCCCGGCCCATCAGGAATCACCACAGAGATGCTCAAAATATCTGGCAGTGTTGGCTAAAGCCTAGTCACCCACATAGTCAATCAGGTGATACATGAAGGAGTCATATCCAATGACTGATGTAGCAGCACCATAGTCAACTGCTACAAAGGTAAAGGTGATGCATTAGATAGGAATAATTACAGAGGTATCAAGTTATTAGATCAGGTAATGAAAGTCATGGAGAGGGTCATAGCCCAACTAATTAAGGAGAGGGTCAGCCTAGATGAGATGCAAAATACCTAGCCAAAGATAAACCTCTGTACCTGGCTTTTGTTGACATGGAGAAAGCTTTTGACAGGGTCCCCCGATCCCTTATCTGGTGGTCAATGAGGAAACTTGGGATAGAAGAATGGTTAGTGAGAGCTGTGCGAGCCATGTACAGGGTGAGGGTTGGCAACGAGTACAGTGAAGATCATTTTAGCACTTCCCACATATAGACACGGGTGAATGTTCTTGTTGGTACAACCTGTTGGAAGGTTATGTCATGTGCCACAGGCTGTTTGATAGGTTATTTAATGTTATACTCACCATGATGGGCATCTGGTATGTAGTCAACTTGACAGAAGTTGAATGGATCCCACACACAAACACTACCAGCATTAGTACCAAAAATCAGATAACCATCTAAGCGGCCCATACATCTGTAACAGAGAAGAACACATTCAAGTGGAAGGTCATAAACAATACATAGGTCCTTCACCGCCATCAGGAAATATCAATAAATGACAACAGCTGCAGCTCAGTGCATGAGGTCAACGTTTGCACACACATACATTTATGTGTGTATGTGTGTGTGTGTGTGTGTGTGAATGTTTACATTTTACATGAAAAAACTGTGAACAGTGATGGCTGTTGAGGTTTCTGTTAGCAAGTCATCTCGTAGCCCTGAAAATAGTTTGAAAACTCTTTTACTAGAAGGAATTTGTGATTAGAAGGGCAGCTAGGTGTAAACCAATGCTTCAATAATACATAATTGTCTAACTCTTGCAAGCATGGAAAAATGAATGCAAAACAAATGGGTGTTTGTGTGTATACATACATATGTATATCCCTCTCTCTCTCTTTGGGAGAGAGGCACAAGCATATACACACACGGCAGTAACTTCCGCCTACCAAATTCAATCAAAAAGCTTCAGTCGGCTCGGGGCTATAGCAGAAGACACTTGCCCAAGATGCCACGCGGTGGGACTGAACCTGAAACCATGTAATTGGGAAGCAAGCTTCCTAACCACACAGCCATGCCCGTGCCTACTAAATCTATGACCAACAAAGAACACAACTTCCAGTTCTTTCTACTCAAAATTGTCTTTATGCTGGGAGACAAATTCTTCACTTGGGATTCTAACATGACATTTACAATCACTTCGTATTCCTGTTTTCCGATAAGAATAAAATCTATTTTGTTTGTGTATTCACCTGAGTAGTAAGTATTCAGGTGGCCAGAACAGACTGACAAATATACAGAAACACATCAGTTTTTCCATGTTAGTATGGAATGATAGGACAGTTTTTGTAAAGCAGCGTTTTTGCAACTGGATGCCTTCTCTGTTGCAAAATATTTCAGCCACTTCTAACAACATGCAGGGACACAGTGTAACTATTCTGAAACCAGGTCAAACATGCAAAGACAGCATAAAAAAGATGTAAAACTTGACGAGAGTGTTTCTGAACTGTGAAAATGTAGACACAAGACAATTCCAAGAGGAATGATGAAGAGACAAGAGAGAGAGAGAGAGAAATAGTTTCACCTAATTTCATCATCCATCTTTTTACTGAATGTTTCAATTCCAGAATAGGAATCAAGGATCTTGAAGTAACCATCAGATCCACATGTGTATAACTGAGTTTTATCTGCAAAGAAGGGAAAAGAAAAAAAAGATTATTAAACAGAGTTTGACAGAATTTTCTAGATGTTTCTCAAAGTAGTGATCACGTTTACACAACTGTACAGTAACTGTTTTCTAAAATAAGGGGCACTGCCCACAACCCTCACAAACTTATACAGTCTACAGAGGATGTTGATTCCTTTTATAACCATATTCCTGCTAAAACACAGTGTTTGTTTCAAATAATTTTCAAAATACTGAAGACTAGAGATCAATTGCAATCTCCAGATTGGGTTTTTGTGCTTATCTTCACCTAAGGTCATGAATATTGAGTAAAGTGAGTAATAACCGAAAGAGTCCAATCAAGGACACAAGTGGCTGCAATGGGGTTCCTGTGAAAGATCCCAGGGGTAACATCACTTGATAGGGTGCAAGTAATGTTGTGTAAATGGTAAATAATAGAACAATTGAGTAAAAGAGCAAGAAAGTAATAACAACAAACACAACAACATTGATTGGTATACAGAAAAAAAGGGGATGTTTGTATTAAGGAGTTGATTGATGAGTTATGCTAGAGATACAACACACTCTATTCATGATCACTCACTCAATATAGCAAATGACACAAATAACACTCACCTGGACTAATGATCACTGAATTAACACGACCTTGGTGACCTGTTAACACGGTGGAAGAAAAGAATAAAAAGTTTGGTAAATTAAAACACATCTTACAACAACCATACACAGTCATATATTAACTTATACTTGTCCCTTATAATGCTGAATAGCCCTAGCCACCACACCCACCCCTGTGTTTTTCAACCTCTGTCATTAATCCTTTCCCTATCCCTCTTCTCATCCCTCCACCTAGAACCCTTTCTCACCTCTCTCTCGCTATCTTCTGCTCTCTCTCAGTTATAGGGGCCACTTTAAACCCTTAACCTAACAGATTATATACAAGGTGATCATCACTAATCATGAAAAAAGAACCCAGAACATTCTGGAAAATGGTTGGCATTAAGGAAGGGAATCCAGAAATCATGTCAAAGCTGGGGCCTGGCACAATCTGCCATTTCATCAGACCCTGGCAAATTGTCCAATGGAAGCCAGACCTTAAATGATGATGATGATGGTGGTAATGTCATACATTGCTATGGCAGCCATTCGATGTCAGACAACATCAGACACTGAAATGCCACACAAACCATATGAACAGCCCAGTGCCTCATCTCCACCTTCTCAGTTGTTTCTCTCAGCTGCAGTTAACACTATTTTGTTGAATATCAGTCTTATATGGTAGTATACCACAAGCAGCCATTCAACCAGAGACAATAATATTGTCAAGTAGATGTGACCACCACAATTGACAAATTGTTACTCTTCAGAAATCTAATCTGATTTAATTGTTTATAAATAACACTTTACTATTGCAAGTAGATATAATCAATAAGACACTTGTTTACTTGAATCTATGCACCATCCCCTCCCCCACACAACACCCTTTCCCCTTCCCAGAATTGCATGTCCCTTCCTCTCATCCAGTTTTATTTCTTCCTTTCTCTAACTATTCCGCTCTCTCTCTCACAACCTTTGACCTTTTTTTCTCTTCTTTCTGATGAAGGTCCAAAATGTTAATACTCTTATTCTTCCCATCAATTCTTTGCCTTTCCTCTGTTTCACAGATGATTCACAGGACACATTTCCCTGGCATCTATGCATCGTATTCCAAGCTAATACTAGAGTTGTTAAAGCTTATCCTGTTCATGTTGTCTTTTTTGTCATTCTTCATTGCATTTACTAATTATAATGGAAGACTAGTGAAGAGAAATAACTCAAGTGGGTCAATGGCACAAAAACTAAATGCTGTGTGCAAAAGCATCCAGAATTAGTTGAAACTTTCCTCTTAGATGGAGGAAGAAAATAAACCCTAGTACCAGTTGTATGCAACTTCCCCTGACAAACGGAGAAAATTTCAAAGAAGTTAGCTGATGAAATCCAATAAAACTGAAACCAAGACATGGTTGTATAAGTTCTCAATTCTATAGACAGATTTTGTGTAAAAAGGCCATTAATTCAATGTTGAATGTGTGAGACATGTTACTTACATCGGTGATGTTTGAGAAGGTAATAGTCATAGAGGTGCCATAACCACACACCACCATCTTTCGTCCCTGTTGCCAATAAAGAACCATCCAACGCAGCAGACATGCAGTACACGCTGGAGTCATGTTCCAATGAACCCTGTCAAAGAACATTAGAAATTCAGTTAGATATGTATTTCTCTTATACACACACATGTATATCTGTGTGAACATGCTGTGCGTGTGTGTGTGTGTGTGTGTGTGTATATATAGAGAGAGAGAGAGAAAGAGAGAGAGTGTTGGAAAAGTTGCATTTTCACATTCCTCACACCAACTTCACTGTACTCTCTATCAATTTTAACATGACATTTAGGAGACAAAAACTGTACAGAAGCTTATCATCCTTTTATGTCCATTCTCCATGCTGGCATGGGTTGGGTGCATCATCATGGTCCAACCTGTCCTTGCTTGGATAAGATGGATGGTCACATCTCAATTGCATTTCATTTTGGGGCAGCATTTCTATGGCTAGATTCCTCTCTTAACACTGTATATATCTGTCAGAGTGGTTTGTCAGTGTGTGTGTGTGTGTGTGTCCTACCGTTATGTCTCACACCGGGATGGTATGATGTGTGAAGACCAGTAGAACAAAGTGCCTTAATTAAAAAGAAGTAAACGTTGGCACCAGGAATGGCATCCAAGCATTGAACACTGCCTCAAGAAGTCTCATCTCACCCCTGCCAGCCTGAAAAAGTGGACATAAAACCTGAACTCTACATTAGGACACACAGACAGAAATAATGAGAAACTGATCAAAGATAGACTTTAATGTGTACATACCAAACAATCTTGGTTAAATAATCGGAAATTCATTGTGCTGGAATAATGCCACACCTACCATAAAAAGAATAATAATAATAATAATAATAATAATAATAATAATAATGTAGGCTTGGAATTTTGGTGGGGAGGGGATGGTTGATTTCATCAACACCAATATTTAACTGGTACTTTATTTTATCAAATCTGAAAGGATGAATGACAAATTGATCTCAGCAGAATTTGAACTGAGAACATAAAGCTGAAAAAAAATGCCAGCCAGCATTTTGTTTGGAACAGCAACAATTCTGTCAGCAAACAAATATGGAGACCAAATTTCTGGCAGCCTCAAAATAAGTGAATTATAAAATCACATATTCTACATAAATTCCTCTCCATGTAAAGGCAACGTTACTCATTCAGTGGAATCTTTTTTTCTCCCACAGACATCAGTGTTTTCAATTACACAGCACTTCATCTGTTAGCATCTTTAGGTACAAAACCTTGATGTTCTTTGACATGAGATCTGGGTGCAACTCACATGAATTAAAGCAAACAAATATCAATCCTTTCTACTTTAGGCACAAAATCTGAAATTTTGGGAAGTGGGGGCAGTGGAGGGGGGGTAGTTGAGTACATCAACCCCACCCTCCACCCCGGTGCTCAACTGGTACTTATTTCATGATATGCCTTTTATTGGGGACAGCGAAAACTTTGAGACTGGTACTTGGATGTTAAGTATCATGGAAGACAACCAAGTGGGGACTTTGACAATAGGTTGTCGTCTGCACTTATAGGAATTAGCCTGAACAAGAGAAATGAAGAGATCTGAAAAGTCATCATCATTGTTTAACATCCGCTTTCCATGCTAGCATGAGTTGAACGATTTGACTGAGGACTGGTGAACCAGATGGCTACACCAGGCTCCAATCTGATTTGGCATATATATATATATATATTGAAAGTAGGACTGCTGAGAACTGTATACTTAATATAGGGTACCACAGATCATACAAACCAAACACTGAAAATATCTCCATAGAGCAGGGGAATATTGAAGTGACCCCCAACAGTGATGAGCTGTGAAAGGCAACCTAAGCGAGATTTGAACTCAGAATGTATAGTGATATATCTAAATACTAGAAGGAATTTTGTTGAGGAAAGAAGAGGAATTAGTTAAGCATAGGCATGAACATAAGGAGTTCATCCTCCCAACCATCTGACTCTGGGTTCAATTCCTCTGCACACATCTTATTAAAGTTTTATTTTCTACCAAGCCCTGAGTCAGTGAAAGAAATAGGAAAGAAGTGAGGTGAACTTACCTTGACATCAGAATCCCAGGATGAAGAGATGAGTTTGTTGCCAGACAGCAGTAATGAAGAAACTAAACAAGAGAAAACCACAAATGGTAGAATGTTAAACTTTGACTGTGAAAAAAATATATTTTAGGAATAGTCAGGAAATGATTGATAGTGATGCCAAACTCCCTCAACCACCAAATGGGATGACAACCAGGGCAAAAGCACACACAGGAGTGGTAATGTGAAATCCCAGCACCCTGAGGAAATCAACCAAAGAAGAATCATAAGTAAAGGTGCAAAATCATGGTGGTGTACCAGCATGACTGCAGCCATGTGGCCCGAAACAAATGCACGAATAAAAGTATGCATGCATGCACACACACACAGGCCCAGGTGTGACTGCATAGTTAAGAACCACATGTTTTTAGGTTCAGTTCTACTGTGGAGCACCTTGGGCAAGTGTCTTCCGCTGCAGTTTCAGCCCAAGCAAAGTGGATTTCGAAGACAGAAACTGAAAGAAGCCTGTTTGTGTGATCATCATCATCATCATCATCACCATTTAACATCAATTTCCCATGCTGCTGGCAATGGCTGGACCACATGAACACACACACACACACACACACACACACACACACACACACACACACACACACACACACAGATTAGAGGCAGAAGTAATGTGAGGTAGATGCTAAGATATGCAGAGAGACAGGCAGGGTGTGTTATTCACTTACCAGCATCTTCATGAGCAAAGAGTGTGTCAAGAATACGGCCATATTCAATGCTGTAGAAATATCTGAGAGAGAAAGCCAAAAGCATTATTACTACAGCTGTTGTTAGTGGTGGTGGTTGGGGGTTGGGGGTGGAGGTGGTGTGTAACTCCCTGATCAGTCAGGACAATCAAAGACATGCTGCTTTGTTGTTTAACCCCAGGTCAATCTCGATCAAGTAGAAATATGATCAAAGACACTCCAATTGTGACCACTCTATTTGTTTATGATTATGTGGCACACTATGTAGCACTTCTAATGTAGTCCTTCCTTTTAAAAGAAGTGTGATCCAAAGGACATTTGGCTGCTATTTTTAACAGGTCAAGAAATAAGAAAAAGATGTGCTACCAGTGATTGAGCCTGCTTTCGCATTCCTTACTCTCTGCGTGTGTGTGTGCGTGTGTTGTATATTGCTTGCTGATGTTGTTCTAGTGGAAGGGGGAGGGGAAAGGGGGGGAGTACTTTCGTGAATGTTTTACTAAGTTTGTTATTTTGGCACCAAATTTCTGGGTGAATCCTGTAAATGCAGCAGTAATAGTGGTGCTACTCATCTATGGAGGAGGTCGGCAAGAGGAATTTATAGGTTCAAGGCAGTGGCTCTCAACTAGGGTCCAAGGGTCCAAGCAAGAAAAATAGTAAGCTAGGAATCCACATTAGTATTCTAAGGGTCGATGAAAACATTTTGCTTTCCAATGTATTTACGGCCAGAAACGGGTTTCTTTTTCTCAGGTTTTACAGAGTTGAACCTAAACAAGTGAATATGTGAAAAACAAAATAAGAATTTTGAAATATCTACAAAAACTAGTTTTTAAACAGTGAATGGCTATGGGGGGTCCACCAAAAAGGAATAGTAACCAAAGGGGTTCAGAGGTAAATTAATAACTCCTGATTTAAGATAATACACAAACACATGAAGGGAGAGAGAGAGAGAGAGAGAGAAAGAGAGGTGGGGGTGGGGGGATTGTTATTGAGAGTGAAAGACTAGTAAAAAAAGAAGACCAGAATGAATAGTTACTTACATACTGTTGTCCCAGGAACTAACAATTACCATTTTACTGTCATTGACTGGAATGCATTTGGACAGAGTCTAACAGAAGATGAAATAGAAAATAAATTTAGACATTGTGGCTGTGTGGTAAGAAGTTTTGGGTGTGTGACACCTTGGTCATGCAACTGTTTACATCCATACGTATCACATGACTAAACCAATGCAGTCTTGCACACTGCATCTAATTACTCTTATGTGCAATGTCAGTGTACATGTGCACTCTGTTGCACATGCACACTGACATTGCAGATCCAGCAGAGCATACTAGCTTCATTCTTCTCCAGCCTCCACACGGAAAAGATGTTAGAATATGGATTATGATGATGATGTGTGTCTGGATGTTATACGGGTACATACAGGTGTAAACACACACACATACACACATGTATGTATATTATTTGTGTATCATGCACACCTATATATGTACAAATACACACACACACACACACACAACACGGAGAATACATATATAAACAACAACAACAACAACAACTTACCATATTAGAAAGGTTGATACTTCTAGCTTGATGTTTCTCTTTCACTGAATACATTTTGAAATGGACGTCTGAAAGGGTGAAGAGAGGTTACTGAGACAAGAACAGTGGCACGGTAGTGAAAGAGAAAGAGAATGAGTGAGAGGGAGGCAGAGCAGAGAGGGAGAGAGTGTGTGAGAGACGAAGAAGAGAAATATTTACCTTTGGAAGTAGAGAAAATATGTTTACCGTCTGGTGAGAGGTGGACATCAAGTATACAACTGGAAGAATATTGGAGAAATGGCATGAAAATATGTATATGTAGATGTATCTGTGTGTGTGTGTGTGTGAATACACACACACAAGATTTACATATAACACAATGTTGCCAAGCAAATCTATAGAGAGATTCTATAATACATTATAGCAATGGAACAGGATACTGTTAGTATACCAGTAATTAATGTATAACAACTATGTCCAGTTAACACAGTATCTGCCAAACTTCTTGTGTTTGTCTTGTTTGCTATGACACTCTTTCTCATTTTTCTGAGGTCTCAATAAAAATTTGTCCATGTTTAAATCTAAAACAAAAAATCGATTAAAATTAACATAAAATAATTTATCTAAATTATGAATAAATCAAAAATGAAAAACTACCAGGACTATTAAATAATTTACTTACAGACAATCCCGGTTTAAATGCAGAAATGTAATATATTGTAGCAAAACTGCTGTTCATCATATAATTTATATTTACTGTATTTTATGATTTAATTAATTAATTCATATTTATGCTCAAAATTTGCAAATATTCTTGGATCATAGTTTCCTGAAAATCCCGAATATATTTTTCGTGGTACTCCAGGAATCTCTTGCAGTACCCCACTGTGCCACAGCACACAGTTTGGCAGACACTGAGTTAACACCAGGGGCAGTGTGTTCAGTCATTGCTGTCAATACTAGAAAAGTTGACAAACTTACTCTTTGTGTAAAGAATGAGACAGTATTGGCTGTAGTGTCTGCCAATCCTTCCTCTGGCTGCTGTTGGTACCACTGTATGGACCTAAAAGACAGTAAAAGACACAAGAATATATTCTGACATCTCAAAGCTTCTCACACACACACACACACACACACACACACACGAATACAAGCACACACATATACATGGACACACGCATACATATACACAAGCGCACACATATTCACGAATGTATACACATACATATACACGAACACACACACACACACATATACATGAACACATACAAACAGACACACACATGAACACACATACACAAACACACACGTACATATATATTGTCTATGTTTATATCTTCCTCTCCTTCACACACCTATCCACGCTTAGAACCCCACACAACACCCAGCACATCATTATGATTCCCTCCTACCCCTACTGTGACAATCTCTGCTCCAATCAAGTACTAAGCTACCTATGCTCTCCCCCTGTACCTACTTCTTGTGGTCCTAACATGATGATACACATGCATATACAGAGACATAGTTAACCACAGGCAATTACATACACACACACACACACACACACACTCATACAAGATCCTGATGAAAAAAAACATTGTCTGATGATGTTAACTCACTTGAAGTTTCTCCAAATGATGCAGCTTCATTTGACCTTTGACCAAATGGGGCCAAACGTACATCTTTAGGGCTCGGCAGCATCGAATAGGGGTTATCAATATGGTAGCGTCGAGGGTGGGGCTCAGTGAAAAGTTGTTTTGGTGTTTGGCCAAATTCCATGATCTGTGTCTCATAACTGTTTCTTTCATTGAGGTCATCGATGCTGAAGAAGGGTCAAGAGGACAAATGATGAGGGTTAGAGAGAGAGAGAGAGAGAGAGAGAGAGATAGAGAGAGAGAGAAGGAGACAGAACAAGAGAGAGACAGAGAGAGAGAGAGAGAAGGAGACAAAACAAGAGAGAGACAGAGAGAGAGAAATAAAAACATGCAGATTAAAACATCAAATATAATGATGTGTGCATGCATTATATATACCACACCCACACCCACCCACCCAAGAGCTAAGTGAAGAGTGATTAATAATGAGTGATTAATAATGAGTGATTAATAATGAGTGATTAATAATGAGTGATTAATAGTGCAGTCTGTAAAGATATCAGTAAAATATGAAGTAGAAAAACAACTCACTTTTCCACATTGACTGAGCCTTCGTAGGTGAGGTAATAAAATACTGTGGAGAAAGAAAGCAAGATAGAATTTGTATTGAGAGACAAAGATGACAGAAGAGGGTTCAAATCATGGGAGAAGTACCAAAACATTATGGAATAGGTTTGGAGGTGGTGATGGGTAATTCACGTTATGGGAGAGAGAGACTACAAGAATAAAAGGTAAATTAATTTAGCCCTTTTGATACCAACTCGGTTGAAAACGGTTCTGGCTCTGTAGTACAAATGTCTGGTTTTCAAAAGTTCTGGATTAAAATCTTCCACCAAACCTCATTAACAATTTATGTTCCTAACACTAGATTAATGATAACGAAGTTATTTTACTAAATTCTTTGTCATATCTAAAATTAAATGAAAGAAACACAAAGCATCTCAACAACAGAAATATGGTAACAAAAGGGTTAAAATGTTCATCATCATCATCATCATTGTTACAATTATTATCATGATCTTCATCCTTGCCATCATCATTATCATAATCATTAACACCACATTCATCATCATCATCATCTGCTACAAACAACTATGTTGGCATTTATAAGAATCCTCCCTGTTGCCCACCACCACCACCACCACCATCGAACACTTACCATTATCAGCAGCCTCAGCTTCGTAACCGACCTGTTTATAACCAAATATCAAATCGATCCAAAGATGAAGATGTCGGGAAACCCAGTCACACTCCAATGCACTCCGCATCTTTGCAATGAAATCTTTTGGACCTAAACCATAAAAAAAAAACAATCTCAATGCAATTCTATTTCAATACAGTTTTCCTAAAATCAACAAATAATAATGATATTCCTTTTTACTAAAGGCACAAAGTGTGAAATTTTGGGGTGGGGAGCTAGTTAATTACATTGACCCAAGTGTGTCACTGGTCCTTAATTTATCAATCTCATCATCACCATTGTTCTAATGTTCACTCTTCCATATTTGCACAACCCCAACAATATTTACTGAGGTGCATTTCTACATCTAAATGCTCCCCACCTTTTCTGTCACAGATCCTCACCAGTTTTCAAGTGGGAACATATTTCTCCAGGGGCCAGGTGTGTTTCTAAAGAAGAACGGAAACAAGGGACCCCACTTATATGACAGGAACACTCACATTTCTTGTGTCGTGTGAGGACAAGGAGACAAACACACACACCCATATCATCATTTAATGTCTGTTTTCCATGCTGGTATGGTTTGGCTGGTTTGAACTGGAGCTGGTGAGGCTGGAGAGCTGTCCAGGCTCCAAGTCTCTGGTCTTGAGCACTTTATATATGGCACTGGCATGGGTGCTTTATTTGTAGCACCAACACGTGTGCTTTATATGTGCTTTATAGTGCACCAGCACTATATAAACACACACACACACACGTGCATGCATGCGTGCACAATGGGTTTTTTCACAGTTTCCACTTCCCTAATCACCCTCACAAACTATTAAGGGTCAATGTGGGTGGTGACAGTAAAGATTTAACCAGTATCCTGTGCAGAGGGATTGAACCTAGAACCACATCATTGCAACAACACAGCCATGTCTGCATTCATTATGATTATATAATAATGATTAGGACCAGTTATAAGGGGTGGATTGTAGAGTTGATCCAATCAACTGCAGTTTATTACAGGAACCTATTCTACTACCACCCCTGGATATGAGAAGCAAAATCAACCTTGATTGGATTTGATCTCAAAATGTAAAGTGAGAAAGATTGCCAGGTACTTCTCTGATGCTGATAGGTTGCTTTGATGCATGAATTATAATAAATTATAATAAATTAGATTCAATTGTTAGGTAGAATGTAATGAGGCACAAATAACGAATAAAGAAATAATTAGAAGCAGGAAGAAACCATTTGCCCAGGGAGGCAGTTCCACATCACTGACTGCTCTTCCATTCTGTCGAACACCAAAGTTGATATTCTGTGAAAAGAAGAAGAAGAAGAAGAATACTTACAAGAGAGTGAAACAGAATGACAGAGAAATAATTATTTCAACTGTTACAAATAGGGAATGACATAATAGATAATGTACTCCTAGATAGGAATTGCCTGAATATCAGATGGAATGGTCATTGTTGGAATGTCTGAGTCACCAAACACCCCAACCCCCAAAATAGACTCATTATATATAGATGCATGTTATGCACACATGCACATACATCATCATCATCATCATCATCATCGTTTAACGTCCGCTTTCCATGCTAGCATGGGTTGGACGATTTGACTGAGGACTGGTGAAACCGGATGGCAACACCAGGCTCCAGTCTGATTTGGCAGAGTTTCTACAGCTGGATGCCCTTCCTAACGCCAACCACTCAGAGAGTGTAGTGGGTGCTTTTACGTGTCACCCGCACGAAAACGGCCACGCTCGAAATGGTGTCTTTTATGTGCCACCCGCACAAGCCAGTCCAGGGGCACTGGCAACGATCTCGCTCGAAAATCCTACAAGAGCCAGTCAGGCGGTACTGGCAACGGCCACGCTCAAAATGGTGCATCTCATGTGCCACCCGCACAAGAACCAGTCCAGGGGCACTGGCAACGATCTTACTTGGCTTGCCGGGTCTTCTCACGCACAGCACATTTCCAAAGGTCTCGGTCAGTAGTCATCGCCTCGGTGAGGCCCAATGTACGAAGGTCTTGCCTCACCACCTCAGCCCAGGTCTTCCTGGGCCTACCTCTTCCACGGGTTCCCTCAACTGTTAGGGTGTGGCACTTTTTCACGCAGCTATCCTCCTCCATTCTCACCACATGTCCATACCAGCGCAATCGTCTCTCTTGCACGCCACAACTGATGCTTCTAATGTTCAGCTTTTCTCTCAAGATACTTACACTCTGACGGGAATTCACATTGACATTACACATCCAACGGAGCATACTGGCTTCATTCCTTGCGAGCTTACGTATGTCCTCAGCAGTTACAGCCCATGTTTCACTGCCATGTAGCATGGTCGTTCGTACGCATGCGTCATACAGTCTGCCTTTTACTCTGAGTGAGAGTCCCTTTGTCGCCAGCAGGGGTAAGAGCTCTCTAAACTTTGCCCAGGCTATTCTTATTCTAGCAGCTACACTTTCAGCGCACCCACCCCCACTACTAACTTGGTCGCCCAGATAGCGGAAGCTATCGACTGCCTCTAGTTTTTCACCCTGGAATGAGATAGAAGTTGTTTCCTGTTTGTTTACAGTCTTTATTGCACCTGAACATCTGCCACAAACAAAAACTAACTTGCTAGTTAACCTGCCTTTGATGTTGCTGCACCTCTTATGTGTCCATAGCTTGCACCGGGTACATCTTATAGAGTTACTACCTACTCCTTTTCTACATACTGAGCAGGGCCATCTACCTGAAGGGGTTTGTGTTTTATCTACCTTCCTACTTATTAGGATTTTGGTTTTAGCTAGGTTGACTCTAAGGCCCTTCAATTCTAGACCTTGCTTCCACACCTGAAACTTCTCCTCTAGTTCTGATAGTGACTCCGCAATTAGGGCAAGGTCATCAGCATAGAGGAGCTCCCAGGGGCAACCTGTCTTGAACTCCTCTGTGATTGCCTGGAGGACTATGGTAAATAAGAGGGGGCTGAGGACGGAACCTTGGTGGACCCCTACCTCTACCCGGAATTCATTGCTGTACTCATTTCAAACCCTCACCTTACTGGCAGCATCTCTGTACATGGCTCGCACAGCTCTCACTAACCATTCTTCTATCCCAAGTTTCCTCATTGACCACCAGATAAGGGATCGGGGGACCCTGTCAAAGGCTTTCTCCATGTCAACGAAAGCCAGGTACAGAGGTTTATCCTTAGCTAGGTATTTCTCCTGCAACTGTCTCACTAGAAATAAGGCATCAGTAGTGCTTTTACCTGGCACGAACCCAAACTGCATCTCATCTAAATTGATTCGCTCCCTAATTAGTTGGGCTATGACCCTCTCTGTAACTTTCATAACCTGATCTAACAGCTTGATGCCTCTGTAATTATTTGTATCAGTGGAATTACTTTACCATTCACTTCCTCTTTATTAATGGAAAAATAAAATATAGTCCATAATAAATGTCAGTCACCACCAGGTATGAACATAGTCCCTCGCAGCCAACATAAACAGGAGACGCTTCACCCAAGTGAGAAGCAAAGAATAAAAATGGACAATGAGCAAATGCAAAAGAAAAATTGCTGTACCTGTCTGTTACATAAGAATTCACCATCTCCATCATAAAATTCAGGAATTAATTCTTTAAAGTCTGAAGCACCATGAAGACAATTGTACCATGTCTCAGCAATACTGCAAACAAAAAATATTTATGGTTAGGCCTTTCAAACAACACACAACACAAAGAATTTACATTGATTGTTTGTTTTATTGAATTTTAATGGGGTTACAGACATAAGGTGGACTCCATGATCTACACAATAAGATTCCAGGTCCCACTTAACGAAGTGTGTTTACTGAAGGAATTAATAAAGAAAGTCTTCTCCTAATTAGTCATGTTGACAGGGTGGTTGCTGGGGACATTAGCGATAGACAAATGGCTGGTGAAAGCTGTACAGGTCATGTCCAGGGGTGCTGTCAGTGTAGAGGGAGGTGTTCACCAGGGCTCAGTTTTCATTCACTTCCAATTCACCGTCATCCTCCAGGCCAGAGAAGAATCTAAGACTGGCTTCCCCTGAGAACTACAACATGTTGATGATCTTGTTCTTATAGCAGAATCTGTAAGAATTAGAAAAGAAATTCCAGGTATGGAGGCAAAACCTGGAATCAAAGGGCCTTAAAATTAACTTAGCAAAGACAGTAAGCAAGAAAACAGAAAGGACCCTACATCCTACAGGTAAATGGCCCCGTTTGATATGTAGGGAAGGTGTAGGTAGAAATTCTATTCAGCATACCCAGTGAAAACTGGGCACACAAGAAGTGGAATGATAGGAAGGTTAACAAAGAAAGTAGTGCTTGTGTGTGGGAAATGCACAGGGGCCATAAAGTCTTTAGATCCAAGGGAAATTGATTTTCTCAAATGCCCTGGAAGCTCCCTAGATGTATTAGATATTTTCTATTACCTGGGTGACCTAATTATCAGTGGAGGTAGATGTTCCAAAAGTGTAGTCTGTAAAGTGGTTGATGTTAGGAAGGGCATTCAGCTGTAGAAACCATGCAAAAGCAGACTATAGAACCTGGTACTACTTCCAGCCTTGCCAATCCCTGTCAAACCATCTAACTCATACAAACATGGAAAACGGACATTAAATGCTGGTGATGATGTGATAATGTAAAACCACAAAAGAACCATGTCTGCTATTGTTTAATTATGATAATTCCATCATTTCACAATAGAAGCATATTGTGTTGTAGAAACACTAAATGCTTTTACTGAGAAAAGCTGATAATTTTCAAGAGAGGAAAACTTTTCAAAGTGGTTTGAAGTACCATTCGTAACAGAACTGGCTGTGGGTAAATTTCAGTTATTTTGTTATATTCATCATTGAAAGGAAACACTTAGTGAAAAATTGAAACGAAGGAAAGGGGAGGGGTGGAGCATGATTCAAGTCTGTGGCTTTAGAATTTCCTGTTTCATTTTCTCTGAGACCAGAAACACAATTATTAGAGAAAAAGCTACGGCTTCAAATGCAATATTCTGTTATGCAGTTTGGCTAAAATATTGTTCCTATTTAGCAGCCGGTATGACTGTGCAGTGAGAAGTTCACTTCACTACAACATGGTTTCAGGTTCAGTTCCACTGTACAGCACCTTGGGGCCATTGTTTTCTAATCCAGCCAAGGGTTGATCACACTCTTGAGAGCGAAAGTGGGAGATGGAAACCGAAAGAAACCTGTTGTGCCAGTCATAGAATTTGCGGAATAGAACTTACAAACTTGATGCTGCCCTCCAATCCATCAAGGGGATCGCACACACCTCAAGGTGCACCGACTTTGATTGTGGTGACTTATTTAACGTTTGCCAACATGGAAAGTAGGATGAGGATGAGGATTGCAATATTAAAGACCTCCAGACTAGGGTAGTGTTGTTGTTCCAGAATAGTCAAGCATTTCTTGCTTCAGTCAACAAGGATCTATGAAATATGTGATGGAAAAGGCAGAAAAAAGAAAGCCAACTGACCTGTTAAACATACGATCCGGTTGATCGAAACGTCCTCCATGCAAACACAAAGAGTATTCCAGTGCTGAAAGAAGAAAACACAGCATTCAAATGTGCTGTACCTACCCATGGTACTTATAGCATAGATGAAGTGGGAAAGCAAAGCTTGCGTCTTGTCCACAGACATCCCACAGTGCCACCAACAGCCCTGCCCTGTTCCATTTTCACTTGACCAGCTGTGACTATTATTCATGGAGTGCACCTCTGCATTTATACATATATAATTGAAACAACAGCAGATAAAGGGAAGTCTCTATATTTGCCCCAGCATGGCCACAACCAATAACAGAGTAAATGTGTACTCACCAACTCTGGAGAGGTAGAAGAGAACATAACAAGGAGTTGAGTAATGGGAGCCGTAGAGGAATTTTGGTTCAGCCATTTCATCATATCTTTCCTGAAAATAGAAGATATTGGTGAGTTACATCTGCAAGACTGGATAACGACTGAAACACATAAGAGACAATCCAATCAGCACTAATTAGATCACTGATGTAAACAAACATTGTTTATTACAAGGTTCCAAGCAGGAGACGAGGAAACAGAGATATTCAGATCGTAGTCTACCCTGACGCCTCTACTGTACCCAATACAATAGAATGTGCCACCGTTCCTCCCTGGTGCATGTAAAGTTAGGTAGCCACCCTGGTATACGTAAAAGAAACATAAAACCAAAATAATAAAAAAGATATTTTAATGAAAACAAAAAAAACAAAAACTTACTCTGAGTTTTGCAAGTCTTTCAGAGTTTAGTGCCCCAATTGGTTTGGCAAGGTCTCGAAATGTGGATTCTTTGTTCAAATCTTTAAAACACAAATATAACAAATAACAAGAAGAACAGAATTTACAGTGGAACAAACATCATCAAATTAAGGTCATCCTTCCCCTATCTTAACTCTTCAACATTTAAACTAGCCAAATCTAGCCAAAATATTCTCCCCATTTTATGGTCAAACTGGCCAGAGCTGGCTTCTCACTTCTACCCTACAATGTCGTTTTAAAAATACACAATCACATCATCCAAATCTTGAAGTTATGAAATAAACCTGGATTAATTCAAAACAATGTCAATAAATAAGAATCACAATACAATTTAATCTGAATGTTAAAGGATTAAACAACAGAAAAGTCCAGAACAATGGGGGGGGGGCAGTGTTAAGGGTGTTTATAAACAGTGTGTGTGTGTGTGTGTGTGTGTGTGTGTGTGTGTGTGTGTGTGTGTGTGTGGCTCCATGGCTTAGAACAGAGAAGGGGATGGGTGGGGAGTGGACCTGAAAGAACAACTAACAAAAGACTCACCTAACTTTGAACTGTGATGGTCAGCAATGACCCATGGCATTACAGGATATTGGGTGAGATCATTGAAACTTCGGTCAGCCATCCTAGGGAAGAGATAGAGAGATGTGAGTGAGAAGAGAGACATACAGGAAAAGAAGACATATTAGGGAGAGATATTAGAGAGAGAGGGAGAGAGAGATTAAAAAGAGAGGTAGAGGGACAGAGAGAGAGAGAGAGAGAGATGGTGGAGGTGCTGAGTGTGAGAGGAGTGGTGTGGGAATGAAAAAGAAAAGCAGAAGGGAGGGAGAGAGTAATGAAGACCCGAATTGAGATGGAATGTGTCAAACATGTATTTGTTCTGTGATGAGAAATGAAGCTGTAGAGAAAGAAACCCCTGGAGGGGAATTAACAGATATATTTCACAGGGAATCCAAACACCCAGTTTCCAACAACACACCGCAATTAATAAAACAACAACAATAATGTCATTCGAGCATCGATGTGTGTTTTCAATTTGTGATGAGGAATGAACTTACCTGTTCAGGTAAAGCAGATAATCGTAATTAGATATAAGACCAGTCTGCCATTTTAGAATGACATTTTCTTGTTCCATACTCTCCATATCAAGACCTGAAGGAATGAAGGAACACAAAGGAATAACTCACCAACATCAATCTTGAATCAAATTGGGTTTAGAAACAATGAAGTCTTTAGAGTAGAATTGAACCCACCACCTAGAAGCAAGTAGGCTATGTTATCCACAGGGCCATCTCAGTCCCCCAAAGACCACTACAGAACCTGACAGGCTGTGATCATCATTTAGTTCCCATTCAGGACCTCTTTGACCACAAGTTAGCAATGACCAGACACCTTCTGCTATTTGGTCTCGTCCTTACTGAGTTCAAATCCTTGGTGGGGCAGACTAATCTGTCACTGGTTGAACATCACCACTTCACACCTTGAATATAAATAAGCCAATTGTTTGACGATACCTTCCTCCCTCCCTACCCCCCACCAGTTTCAGATACCCTGGAAAGGGTCATGGGCTCTGTCCCTCCCTCTTTACTAACCAATAAAAATAAATCCTTTCCCCCTCATAGCATAACAAATGTCTCCCTACCTTTTTGAGATCATAGTATGTAATTTCAGTGTGTTTTGGCTGCTATTTCTAGCAACTCTCACCATGGAGTATATTCTCTGTTTCTCCATCATTCTTTCTCCTCTCAATATTCCCCATCTCCTTCATCAAATTCTATCACTTCACAACCACACGATCAATACTGAATCAATATTTCAATAACAACTGAAGGTTGGTGGGGGGGAGGGGATGTCTTTAACCCCACCACCACCACCACCTGCCCCATCTCACCACTACAATTGCACATCTTCATTAAATCAATTAACCTACCTGCATTTGAAATAATATTTTCATAAAGTTCGTCTCTTTCAGACTGATTTTTAAGGGTCAAATATAGGTGCTTTAATGAAGCCCTTTCTGTACACAAAATTTCAACACCCTACAAATGAAACAATCAAAAGATACATTAAGAAACACATCCTTTGATATATATATACACACACACACAAGCATACGCAGTAATCCCTTGCCATATTGTGCTTCACCTCTCGCACACTTGATACATTGCAGTTTTTTTCAATCTAATAAATGTAAATTTATTTCGTGGGTTTCCACGTTGGATAGGGATTTAGATTTTTCTAGATTTTAATTATTTCTTTGGGAAGTTTTGGAATGTAACACTCACAACAGTCAAGGGATTACCGTGTATATACATGTGTGTATATATATATATATATTGCTATATTTTGAGATGGTCATTTTTTTCTGCCAAATAAACACACCCACTGTATATTTGTTCTTCACTCATTTATTATTGTTGTTCTTATTTTATCTTTCATCACACATCTATGACCTCTTCAGCGATTCTTCCATCCCATGCGTCTCCTCCTGTTTAGTCCATTCTGTCTTTCTATAGTATGTGTCCTTATCTGTGCATGTGTCTGCACCTGTATCTGTGTGTGTGTATGTGCATGTGTGCACACATGTCCACGTGCTTTTTGAATGTGTGTGTGTATGGGTGTACTTGCTATATTCTTTGTACCCATGCCCTTTATATAGTTTCTAAAAATCCATTTACTTATTTATCTGTTATTTATTTATTTTTATTTCATCTTAAGTATGTGCATGTGTGTGTTTGGGTTTATGCATTATACTGTTTCTACCTGTCTTTAGTCATCCTGTTGCATTATACTGTTTCTACCTGTCTTTAGTCATCATGTTGCATTATACTGTTTCTACCTGTCTTTAGTCATCATGTTGCATTATACTGTTTCTATCTGTCTTTAGTCATCCTGTTGCATTATACTGTTTCTACCTGTCTTTAGTCATCCTGTTGCATTATACTGTTTCTACCTGTCTTTAGTCATCCTGTTGCATTATACTGTTTCTATCTGTCTTTAGTCATCCTGTTGCATAGTGCACTGATGTAGTCTTCTGCCTGAGGATGCTCTCCCTGTCACCCATATTTGCTATTCAAGTATTTATATTCCCATGGTTCCCACATGGTGAAACTACTCAGCTACAGGACATACTTTTGACAGGCAAGTGCATGGTAATGATGTTGATGATGATGATGACAATGGCGATAATGATGATGCTGATGATGATAAAGAGAGTGATGGTGATGATGGTGATGATGGTTGTGATGAAAATGCAAATGATGATGATGATGGTAATGATGTTAATAGTGATGATGACCATAATAGTGACTGTGATGGCCATGTAAGCCTCAACAAAGGTCTGATATAAAACAAATATCAATATTTACCACATGACGTAACAGAAACCTTCTTTTCACTACCTGCTGGATGTGCTTTAGTTGGATCTTCAATGATGACATCTGAGAAACCAGAAAAAAAAAACAAATACATTATATAAACATACACACATAATATATATACATATATATATATATATATATATATATATATATATATATATATATATATACAAGAGTTACGGAATGGAGTAGATAAGATCCGAGCTACATATGTTTCACAGCAAGCGGAACCTCAGAAGTGGTAAATATCCAAGCAAGGTGTATACCACCACAGCCTTTTCTTCAGGCCAAGGATATCTTGATTAAATGAAAGTTTACATTGTCGCATGGAGGTACATGTTAACACATGGAAGATTCTATCAGAATGTTTAGAGAGCCCAGTAGGAGGGGAGAATATAAATATAGAGAGAAATCAGTATTTCCTGAATTCCCTCCACTGTATCTGGTCCAGAGCAACATTAACACCTCCAACAATGTCACCATTGCTAGAGAAAAGTCCATGGAAGGCATAAGTGACCCCCCCCCCCCCAATCACCACTACCACCACCAACACCATGTAACATCATTGTTGTTGTAGCTGCTGTGCCAATAGACATCGAATATTGCACTTTCAAGGTTTAAGTCCCAGAATGGTTCCAAACTGGAACTGACTTGAGATTTGAAACCTCTGGGGAGAATTCGGTGATGAGGTCTGAGCCATAAACAAGTTGGGGAGAGGAATAATTTGTTCTGTCTTTGGACAATAGGTTCCACACTGAAGACATTTTTTTCAACGGCATACAACATAATGATAGAGTTTCTTAACAATAGAACTTCTGGATCATTATCTGCTCGATAGAGTTATTGAAACTCCCTATAAAACTCCAAAGGAAGAACTGTAAGATTCACACTGAAAATCTTGAGTCAGTGGACTTCATAACAAAGATTAACAGAGATTAAACTGTTGATAGGAGAGGTCAGCCGCAGGTCAAGGTCAGTAAAACTGAGAAGTGGATGGTGGTGGGTGAGGTGGTGTTGCCATCCAATAGCAACAATTTGATCATGACATGTCTCTACATATGGCAAAGTATGCAGTCTAGTATCAGACCAGACTGGAGCACAGCAGATTTAGGGAGCCCTACATACAAGCTATATACTGGGTCTTCTTCCTGTCTTCCCTCTCACAACTACTATAATGCTCTGTTTCTCAGGGGTCACAAGACAAGAAACCACTTACCGGTCCAGTGGCACTAAATGGCTGGAAGTAGAGCCTGGCATCAGTGAGGACGACTCGTCCTGGTGTAGTGACCAGTGGGGTAATACGGTCAGCTTGTTTCTCAATTAAACGTTTCTCGTGGAAATCTTCGAGGCTACAAAATTAAACAATTTACATCATTCTTTCATTGTTAGCATGGGTTGGAAAAGTTTGTAAATTTACACATGTGCAACAAAGAGTTTTAAATGTCCAGTGTTCAACTGGGAAGTTAAAGGCAAATGAAATGGAAATCTTCCAAGCTGCAGTTCCAAGCTGCAGGAGCCAGTCAGGTGGGCCTTATATAAAAGATAACAAGTTGGCAGAATCATGAGAAAGTTGAATAAGATACCTTGTGGTCTCTGTTCTGGCTCCCCGGGTTGATTTGAAATCCCACTGAGGTTAACTTTGTCTTTAGGGGTTAATAAAATACCAGTCAAATACTGGGATCAATTCTCTCTTTCTCATCATAATTTAATGTCTATGCTGGCATGGGTTGGAGGGCTTGATCCAACAGTTAAGAGGACTGCATCAAGCTCCAATGTCTGTTTTGGTATGGTTTCTGTGGCTCGATGCCCTTCCCAAAACCAACGACTTTAGAAAAGAAATCAGTTGTTTAGTCCTTGAGAGAGAAAAGCTCTGCCAAGATTAAAAATGGCCAAGGCACTCTATGTGTCACAACAGTGCTCCTATCAGTCCAGCAGGGGCTGAGGGTCCAAGGAAAATGTTAAATATAAATGTATACACTCAAAAGAGGGTTTCAGGAGAACAAAGTCAGGTTATATATATATACATAGGTGTGGCTGTGTGGCACAGGCATGGCTATATGGTAAGCAGTTTCTTCCTCACTAAATGCTTCAGGGTTCAGACTCTATGTATGACACCTTAGGCAAGTGTTTGCTACTATAGCCTTGTGGCAACCAAAGCTTTGTGAATGGATTTGGTGGAAACTGAAAGAAGCACGTTGTATATTATCATCATCATTTAACATCTGTTTTCCAAGCTGGCATAAGTTGAACACACATACACATATGTACGTACGTACGTGTGTATATGTGTCTGTCTTTGTGCTCCATCACTGCTTGACAACCAGTGACTGGTTTGCAACGGTTGCAGTCTAACGACTGAAATAAAAAGATAGAAAGCTCTACATCCACACCCACACACACACTTCTTATGATTTTCATGTCTACACTCGTCAAATTCTAAAACTCTCAGGGTCTCCACTGTGTAGCATAGAGCACAGAGCCTACAGAACATTTCATTAAATTCCCCAAATTTGTCAGAAAAATGCTAAGGTTGAATTAAAAAGCAATACAAACCATGAGGCATCAAATGTAATCTTTGATTGTCGAGCTAAAACAATTGTATTGATCTGAAAGATAATGAGAAATTAAACAGGTGAGACTAATGATCCACAAGAAGATATGACATCATTAAACTCTGGAATAAAGTACATTCATGTGTGTGTGTGTTTGTGTGTGTGTGTGTGTGTGTGGTGAAATCAAGGAGAACAAGCAACCACTAAAAAGACAGGAAGCTCATGGCTTACTCACTTACTCATTGGGACTCAATAAAATTCATTGTTACTGCTGTGGCAAATAAATGAAAAAAAAAGGGGAAGAGATAAAAGAAGAAAACAAATCAATGACTTAGATCTTCAAACTAGGTTTGAGCCGAGACACCAGTTGGGCTGATAATGCTTGCTGAGGAAGTATTGAAAATCATAAAGCATTATAACGTGAGAGAGAGAGTGTGTGTATGTGTGTGTGTGTGTGTGTGTGTGTATATGTGTGTGTCCATCTGTCCATATATGCATGCATGTCTGTAGTGAAATGAAAAACACATGAAAGTCAAGTAAATATACTCACCATTGAAGCCTGTTCTATTTTGTCAAGAGTTGACGCTCGATGCAGTTGGGCAATATGTGATAAACAAGCATTGACTGTTGTATAAACTAAACGAAATATATGTTCTTCTACACCCTGCAATAGAAACAATGATTAGAGAGAGAGAGAAGAGCTAAACAATAGAGTTGTTTCTTATGAGAATATCTGTCTATATGACCAGAATTGAGAGATGACAGCAGCAAGACAGAAATCAATGTAACTTTACAAACCTGTCCGACCCACACTTCTAATACAATATTCTTCCAATAACTAAAGCGTCTGTGTACATGTGCAGTATTATTACATTCTTTTAGTTTTCTAATTCTTTTTAAATAGTTTTGATCCTCTTTAATGTCCCACTCTTTATCTTTCCCTAATGTGCTACCCTTTATGTATCATCCTTTGTCCAGTCCCTCCCACCCATCCCTCACTAATGTCCCTACCATTACACCTTGCTAATACACCATTCTTTAAACCAGTTTAAGCCCAGTAAATCCGCAACATTTACCCACCACCCTCACCAACCTGTTCCCCTCCACATCCGTTTATGGAGAATGGTTCCATACTCCATTCCACCAATTATCAGTGAAGAAATGTTTAATAGTGTTTTGGGACACAGACACAAGTATATATCAGGATATTAATGATTTCCATACCGATTCCAACAACCAAATTTTACTCACAAGACACTGGACAACCAAAGGCTGTAACAGACTTACTCAAGGTGCCATGCAATGAGACTCAACCCAAAACCAACATTTTTATGTAGCAAGCAACCACACCTGAATCGGTGTACATCACACACACACACACACACGTGTATCTTGAAGAGCTAGTTTGTATATAAATTCTAGAGCAAACAGAACCTCAGTTTGCCTGGCTGTCACAATGGTTTCCACTTCTACTTAATAGTTTAGTGATTGGTTGTTGGAAAGGCATCCAGCTGTGGAAACCCTCACATAAAACAAACACACACACACATCACAGGTGATTCAATGGCAATGAACTCTTACCTTAATATAAACAAAAGGTGACACAATGTTCTTCTCTTTAATCTTCACAGTTAGGTTAGATTCAATAAAAAAGGTTTTTCCTTGGATATCAATCCTAAAGACAAGAGAGGGACATAAGCATAATAGAGGAACAGGGATAAATGGGAGACACAGAAATGGCAAGAGTTAAAGGTGTCACTTAACAGGAGACAATTTGGTTGCTATGGAGACAGTTTAAAATACAGTATTATAAAGGAAAAGAGAAATATATTGTTACCAGCACCAGAATAAATATTTGATTAGTTTCAAGCATCACCATATATGAGGTGCTGCTTCTGGCCAATCAAATCCACTCACAAGGCTTTGGTCAGCCAGGAGTTGTAGCAGAAGACACTTGCCCAAAGGTGCCCAACTGTGGAACTGAACCCAAGGCCATGTGCTTAGGACAGAAGCTTCTTAACCACTCTGCCATGTCTGTGCTTACACATACACACACATGCCATGTTGGACCACTGGAATCTACAAGTTCTTTTCATTCCCTCTCAGTTTATTTTCTCTCATTCCTCTCTGTTGAAGAGTGTACGCTCGAAATGTAAAAGATTTATTCTTTGTAAGCCTGGTAATATATATATAATAAAAAATATGATTTATTGTGTTGTATAAGATAATGGATAGCAAGGAATAGCTGGCATGAGTAAGTGACCAGTTGTTAAGGTGGCAACCACTTGAAACTAGTTGAAAACAAGGGCAGGCGTCAAACTCAGGAAGCAAGTCGAGTGTTTCACAAACTGAAGAGGAGGAGGAGGAATGTCTGCATGTGGTTCGTTTAGATCAGAACTGCTGAACAAAAGCAGCATTGGCTCAATGTTTCTAAGGAAATAATTACTGGGTCTTGTATTTCTGTTAGAGTGATAAGGGAATGCCTGTGTCTCAGTGCAGAACAAATACAACATTGGGGAATTTCATTTGAAAACACTGCATTTATTTTCTTTGCTTTTGTTTTGACCTATATGTGTGTGTGTGTGTGTGTGTGTGTAGTTTAATACCAATTATATTAACAGATGATTGCCATGACTCAGATTTTCATGTGAAACCAACATCTTCATTATCATCAGATGGGCATACGATAAATCTAAGTCAAACTCTATAACAAAAATAAAACCAGGGCTCTCTTAACACTGAGGAGCCGAGGGACTTACTTAGAAAACAGTTTTGCTTGTCTTTCACCTAGTTTCTTCACATTTTTCAATGGAAACTGGAATTGAAAAGAATAAACACAAAATTAGATGAAGATCTGACACAGAATGAAGGCCACCACTGCAATAAACACAATAAACATAATATACTTGGTGAATGGCATGAAAGAAATTCTTGACCCTTCAGTCATTTCCTAACTTTTACTGATGATGATGATGATGATGATGATGATGATGATGATGATGATGATGATGATGATGATGATGATGACGATGATGATGATGATGATGATGATGATGATGATGATAATAATAATAATAATAATAATAATAATAATAATAATAATAATAATAATAATAATAATAATAAGCCCTTACCCACCAATGGTTAATGGCCTCTGGATTGAAATCAGAAACAGAGGGGTTTATCATAGCAGCCCAAGATCAATGCCTACCTACAAAGAACTACCAGGCCAACATATTAAAGAACGGCAGCTCCCCATTATGTCGTATATGCCAACAACAAAATGAGACCATCGATCATGTTGTCTCCATGTGCAGTCTGCTTGCGCCTACAGAGTATCTCAACAGGCATGATAGAGCTGCACAATATATTCACTGGGTAATATGCAAAAACCTGGACTTGCCCCATGATAAAAACTGGTGGGAACACAAACCACCCCCAGTACTTGAAAATGATCACATTGCACTCCTCTGGAACTTCACCATTCAAACTGACAGAAAGATAGACGCAAATAGGCCAGACATCATACTGAAAGACTTCAGACAAAAATCATGCCTCCTCATTGATATGACTGTCCCAATTGATATAAACGTATCTGTCAAGACCTACCAAAAACTGAGCAAATATAAAGATCTTGAAATAGAAATTAGCAAAATGTGGAATCTGAAGACGAAAACAATACCTATTGTCATAGGTGCCCTGGGAATGACAGCGAAACGGGCTGATTACTACCTAGCTCAGATACCAGGAAACCCCAAAATGGCTGAAGTCCAAAAGATAGTGCTCATGGGAACTGCCCATATCCTACGTAAAATACTGTCTATGTGATCTCAAATTTTAAAGCAAACATAATTTTCTTATGGTTTCTTAAACATTCACTTGAACAAAACTGTACAAATCCAAATATATGGTACCCTAGGCATAACACCTACATGAACTTCTAACTTGTTGTCTCTTGAGGTCTCTGGGTGAGACTTGGATCCAACTTGTACAAATGCAAAACAAAAGTCAAACATAAAATAATAATAATAATAGTAGTAGTAGACAAGATGAAGAGCATGATTGATTGAGCAATATTTGGACAGCAATAATAATAATAACAATTTCAAATCTTGGCACAAGGTCAGTAGTTTCAAGTAAGAGCCTCAGTTGATTCCATCGACTCCAGGACTTTGCCTTCCTTCCTTCCAAGGAGGGTAAAAGGAGGACAAGGCAAACTAGACCCAAGTAACAAAGCATCATCTGAATGTGGTCGATGCCAGTGCCGCCTGACAGCTCCCGTGCCAGTGGCATGTAAAAAGCACCCACTACACTCTAGGAGTGGTTGGCATCCAGCTGTAGAAACCTTGCTAGACCAGATTGCAGCCTGGTGCAGCCTGCTGGCTTGCCAGTCCCCAGTCAAATCATCCAACCCATGCCAACATGGAAAATGGACGTTAAACAATGATGGCGACAATCAAATACAACAAAATTGTTTGTTAGATGCTGCACCAATTCAGCCACCCCTATCCCTTGTATGTGGTGTGTGTGTGTATATATATGTTACATATACATACACTCTAAACACTAGTGTGGCCTAGTAGTTAGGGGGTTGATCTCATAAAGCCATAGGATCAATTCTTAAATGCTGTACTGTATCCTTGAGCAAGGCACATGATTTCACATTAGTCTACCCAACTGTAAAAGAGGTCTCAGCCCCATGGTGACAGTGGTGGTGGTGCTGCTGCTGCCATCTCCCCCCTCCCTCCAGCAATCACAGCCTTGTTGTTTCCCTGTGTCAAAAACAGGAGGGCCAAGAGGGTATCTATGTCTGCTTGTGGCAACATAGACACCTAAAACAACTAATAAAACCGTGGTGCATATTCCTAAGTGCCACTCAGAGGTGAGTGAAGGCTGGGCTTCTTCTTTGACACCCACACCAGACTTCTGCCCAGGTTCTGTCTTCCAGCTTCCACTCACAAGAATTGGTCAATCCAAGGCCATGACAAAACACACTTAGGCCGAGACATGTCCTGCAGTGGACACCACATGGTTGGAAAACAAACCTGTTAATCCTACAACCATTCAGGCAGAAGACAATGCAAAAGAGGGCACCAATCTGTGAGTAGGGAAGGTCATGGTGAATGACACATTCACCCTCCCCTGCATACCTCAGTTATTAAATTAAAATATAATGAGTAAGTCTGGTTCTATCAATACTGCAATGTTATTAACACAGGAAGAAACTGAGATATTTCACTGGAATCAGAAGAAACGACCAAAATCAGTTACGTACTTTTAATAATGAGTACTTGGCTTCTTTAGGTTCAAAAACTACAGACTTGGAGCAGATCTTTAATTTTCCTCGTTGTTGCCTGCAAAAGAGAAAAAGAGGAAGGGAACAGATTTACAAGCAAGAAAGAAGGAGAGAGAGAGAGACAAATAGGTATATAAAGATAGGCAGGGAGAAAGATAAGTAAAGATAGACGGTTATTTTATAAAATAATGTGTATTTAGGAATCCAAATAAGTGGGGGTGGAAAATGAGGGTGGAAAATGGGGGTGGAAAATGAGGGTGTGTGTGAGGAGCAGCTGTGATAAGAGGACGACAATAGAAAATAGATTGATTAAAGAGAGACAGTGTCATTGAGAAATACATTTTAGATCATACAACAAATTGGAAGGATTAGATGCTGCCAAACGTACGTGTGTGTGTGTGTGTGTGTGTGTGTGTGTGTGCGTGTGCGTGCGTGCGTGCTGAAGTATCATGTGACACAGACGACACAATATTGTTCTATCTATTAATGTCATAATTTTATGATGCGTCATAGCTGTAATGTTATTTTGAGGTTAGATATTAATGCAAAATATGGGGTAAGATATTGATAATAATGTTGATTCATTGCTTAATCACTTTGTAAGTGTCATGAGTTACATGACCGTGTAGTTAACATCCCAACCCTGTGGTTTGGGGTTCAGTCTCACTGTGTGACATGTTGGACGAAGGCTTTCTACTATAACCTTGGGTCAATTAAAGCCTTGTGAGTAGATTTGGTAGACAGAAATTGAAAGGGACTTGCCATGCATATATGTTTATGTGTGTATGTCTCCTTGACCTAACACTACTTTGTAGTTCTAAAACAATCGTACAAACAGTGTCTGTTTCCTGTTTTCAACTTTTCCATGCTTACACGAATCACATGAAATTTGTTGAGTCAGATTCTCTGTGGTTAGATGCTCTTTCTGTCACTAACCCTCACTTGTTTCCAACAAAAGTAATATTTCCTCCCCATGGCCAAGCATCTTCTAGCAGTGCACTGGAAACAAAGGACACTGCTTGTATGACAGTGATGCTCATTTACAACCATCACATGATGTCAAGACAAAGAACCACACACACACACACACACACAGAGGTTTTGGTTGACTGAGGCCATAGCAGAAGGAACTTGCCCAAGGTACCACATGCTGAGAGAGAGCTTGACCCATGTCTCTCATACTGGTGCCATATTAGAGGTGATTAAACAAGAGATTTTACGTTATGTCTCCATCATAACTGCTGTCATAGCAACATTATTACTCTCATTTAATGCAAGAGAGGTCATCTAGGTTGTAAAATAACGAGTAGGATCTGAAAAAACTACAGACTTAGATTGTAAAATTGTCAGTTGAGTCTTAAAAATGTGTGAAAATGCAGGACCAAGCAACCCCTACTGTAGTTTGGAGAAATCTGATGGTAAGCAAGAGAACAAGGAAGAAGATGAAACATTGAAGATGGTACTTACTTATTAATAGCATCAGTTTCTGACGAGGCAGGTGGGTAATAAATCACAGCAAATTCTTCAAAATAAATTTCCCCTGGCTCCAAGTCAAGTGGGGAAAACCTTTTGGAAAAAAACAGATAAAAATGGAATCTTAATATTTTTGAAAACATGTGAAGAATGGATCAAGAGATGCCTAAGACAGAGTTCATGTTTCACAGATGACATTTCTAGCACCAAATCTGAAGAGAAGGGGGGGGGGGGGCATCACTGAAAAAGAAGGGGATGGGTATTCGGAGCTGGTAAAGAATAAGTATTGTTGGAATTAAAACAATTCATTTATCTCCACCATGGTGTGTGTGTGAGTGTGTGTGTATTTGGTAGAGGCAGATGCATGTATAGACATCTATAGGTATATGTACACACACACACACGATCTTCACCAATTGTTTTACATCTGATTTCCCATGCTGTCATGGGTTGGTCAGGTTTTGAGAAGCAATGTTTTATAACCAATCAATATTGTTAACTCTTTTAGTTGCCTCATATGACATGCAAGTAAGTGTAAAAATATAGCAGGGTGTAATTTGAGAGAGATTTAACTGCTATTTTTATCATGTTTAACTACCACAAAGTGACTTATATACATATATATGTTAGGAAGGGCATCCAGCTGTAAAAATCCTGCCATAACAGTCACAGAAGTCTGGTGCAGGCTTCAGTTTGGCTGGCTCTTGTACTGTCCCACCCATGTCAGCATGGAAGGCAGGTGTTAAATGATGATGATGAAACAGTAGAATGTGATTTGAGGGCTACCATTCCTATCAAGTTTTCCAGCTGTGAGCATTCTGTCCCTTTTACAGACCCTCACATCCTCTGGTCCATTGTTCCATTTCTCTGTAACAAGAATACACACTTGATAAACTCATCCCCTTGTGCTACATTCTTGACTCTGTGTGCGGTGGACCGTAGCTATGTTTTTGTTGCAATTGCTGTGGTAGCATTTTATTAGGAAGCAACTGGTCTCTCTCTCTCTCTCTCTCTCTCTCTCTCTCTCTTTCTCTCTCTCTTTCTCTCTCTCTCTCTCTCTTTCTCTCTCTCACAATCATCAAATAGTGTTAATATAGACATATGTGCAAGGCCATGAGCTGGCAGAATCCTTAGCATTCTGGGAAAATGCTTGGCGGCATTTCGTCCATCTTTATGTTCTGAGTTCAAATTCCACTGAGGTTGACATCATTTTTCATCCTTTTGGGGTTGATAAAATAAGTACCAGTTGAACACTGGGGTTGATGTAATCAACTTGACTCTTCCCCAAACTGCTGGCCTTGTGTCAAAATTTGAAATCAATATATATATATACACATTAAACAGATCATCAGCGAGGGGGGGGAGTAGTGACTGCAGTTCCATTAGATCTCTGGCTGCTGGTGTTTAGTCACAAGACACAACCTGCTCCCCCTCCCCTCTAACCAAACAGCTGTTCACTAATCTCTCACGATGAAATTACAGTTGTATTGCAATGACCCAGTTTTCAGCTTTCTTTTCAAGCTACACCTGCCAATTGGTTTATTTTTTGTCAAACTGCTAAACCATGAGGACATAAACAAACCAACACCAGTCGTCAAGCGGTGGTGGAAGTGGAGGCCAAACACACACACACACACACACAGAGGCTTCCACACAGTTTCACTCTCAAGGCATTGGTTGACCTGACTTGTCCAAGGTGCCACACAGTGGGACTTAATTTGAAACCACATGGATGCCAACTGAGCTTCTAAACCACACAGCCATGCCTGTACCTGTTTATGGAAAACAGTTTTAAGACAGTGGCCACCACCACAGACTAAGGGACTATCTCTCTTTACAGTCTTTAATCAGATAAAATAAACATTTGTTTATCAGTGATAACAAATCCGAAATCTAAATGCAAAGTCATTGGAAAAAATACATTTCTGTACAACCTGGCAGTTCACCTCTACCCCCACCCCACCCACCACCACACTTCACCCTCCAACCCCACGGCCCCACCCACTGTAAGCATTACAAACAACAAAATATAATGTCATATTTCAATGTTAAACCATTAAGTTTCTGTTGACCAAATGGATTGAATTGACCCCTAGTGGACACTAACACCAAACGAACATCTTAGTTACACTGCCCTGAGATGGTGGTGGTGGTGGTGATGATAATGATAGCAGCAGCAGACATAGTAGTGGCGGTGGGGATGGTGACAGCCGTTACAAAAGTATCCAGTTATTATTAATGTCACGAGTTTGGTAATAAAATATTTTATGGAACAATAAATAGGTAGTTTCTTTATTGAACTTTACAATTAGTCTACTTTTCACACTAAAATAGAAAAAAAGAGAGAGAGAGAAAGTGAGAGAGAGAGAGAGAAAGTGAGAGAGAGAGAGAAAGTGAGAGAGAGAGAAAGTGAGAGAGAAAGTGAGAGAGAGACGGTCACACCAACTAAAGTGACTTGTATGTTTCAAGTGAGTTTCAGGGAATTCAATAGCAATTACTTCAATAATTAACATATGCTCATTAGAAACAATACAGTGTAAAGTTAATTGTTTATAATTCAGTGGTATTTATTGTTATTTATTACTGAAATAACCAAACAACTGCTAAGAATTATGGTCACAGTGCTAAATATACCATCATCATCATCATCAGCAGCAGCATTTTAATGTCCACTTTTCCTCCCTTGCAGACAGAATTTATCAAGGCCAGATGTTTCCAGGTGAAGGGGATATATTCCCCTTGGCCGGACATGTTTCCAGGAAAGACTGGAAATGAAGGACATTGTTGGTATGGAGGATAATGCTTGTTTATAAGCATCACCACACACACACACACAATGGCATTCTTTCATTTACTACAACTACAGTTACCACCACCACAATAACTACAACAACGATGTTCTGATATTTTAGTGTCCCATTAAGACTTTGATTTCCTCCATCTCTTGCCCTCACCACATTGTTTATATCAAACTGGTTTATATAACAAACAAACTGTGAATTTTGATAACTTCTTTTGCTTTCCATATCACCATTGTTTGGTGTGATAGAATCGGTAGAGCTTCACACAAAATGCCTTGTGGTATTGAGTTGTGGCTTTTTTAGTTTCTCTGTTGAAATCTAGCAGAGGTCAACTTTACGAGCTTTTTGACCTTCTGGAGTTGGTAAAATAGCAAAGAAGGGCAACAGGGGTTTATATAATTGATAGTTGCATTCAGAAGTAAATTAGAAATTGTTATTATTGATTCAGGGTTGATAAATTCAGTACCAGTTGCATACTGGGGATCAATGTAATTGACTTAATCCCTTCCCCCAAAATTTGTGCTTCCAGTAGAAAGGATTATTTCTATTGATGATTCGACTCAGGTTCATTCATATTCTTGGTAGAATTTCTGTGGGTAGCAGGTACCCTTACCTGTACCCTTAGGTATCCACTAGCTTTCAATAGTCTTTCAAGAGCTTAGAACTCTCTTAATAATCTTTCCTGTCCCTAAGAGGTAAACTTTCTAGAGAAAGCTCAACAGGACAATCCATTCTAATCTCCTTCAAAACCATTTGTCTACATCTTTGCTTACACTTCCCAATGCACCAATTATTACAGGCACAACCTTTTCAGTTTCCATACTCAAAATTCTTGCAATTTCAAATTTTAAGGAGTTATATTATTATTAAGGGGAGGTGGTACCTTTGGTGTCTGGAAACTGTGGACAGGCATTTCTGGTCCTCAATCAACTCCTAATCTCTTAACACCACACCCCAGTATCCCACTTCAGCTGGTGAGGGGATGGTGTTAACACTGCATCAGTAGGTGAAAGACTCTGGGTAAGGCTTCACAAGGAGCCAATGGCTAGGACAGAGGAACCTGCTCAGGGCCCGGGGCATGTCTCGAGTAAAGGCATGCAGTTGTGACTAACAGCATGGGGGAGCAATATGGGTGGATGCCAAGCTAACTTATCCATGGTTACCATCAGAGAGGGAGCAGGCCTCAATTTCACTGATTCACAGAGGGCAGCAGAAATCTGAGAGAAGTGGTGGAATCTGGTTGTGACCTCATCAACAAATGCCCTAACGGCCACACAAGGAAAGATGGATCGGTAGAGCACCAGAAGAAAATGCTTTGCAGTGTTTCTTCTGAGTTCAAATTCCTCCAAGGTAAATGTTTCTTGTTTACCATGGAGAGATTAACATCCAAAGGGGGCCGGAACAACTACCCCAACACTGACAATGAAAGCACTCTCTTTGAGTCATTTTGCCAAAAAGGAAATTGGTAAGGTGTAACAATGGAAAACTCCACCAGGTGGTGGTGGATCAAAGTGACCACAGAGATGGTGGTGGGTCAACTTGACCACATAACAACCAGAAACTGGCTAAATTAGTCTAAAAAACCCATTTCGCCATCCTCTGCTCTGTCCTATTATTGTTCCTACAAAGATCTAGACTCTTTGCGATTAGTAAGCCGTGTACCCCTTTGAGACATTAATCACTCCTCATTCAACCAATTCTCCCTCTCTCTCTCTCTCTCCACATCTAATATATTCCCATACACCCAATTATTCACGCACACACGCAGATTCTTATCCATGGTTTTCTCGCTACAGAAATCGTCGACTGCCTCACCTCCAACCCTATTATAACTAGTCGAGGAAAAAGGCAGATACAAAAACAAATCAATTTCAAACATCTGCTGTTTCATTAACAGCATGAACATCACAACACACCCGTACATCCTGCCCAATACTGTTTGAATTCAATCATCCCAGACTATGAACAAAAATATATCGATTCCGTTCATAATTATAGACCAATTAATTGGAGAACGCTAATGAAAGGAAATAAGACGAAATGTCATTCATTACCCGCAGGTTTTTCAAGTTATTGATGTCTCCCACCCGTATACCCTACGTGTACTACCCTGTTTCTCAAAATAAAATCACTAAAATATTACCAACTTGGTTGGATTTTCACCAATTATTCACACAAAAAAAAAAAAACGTCATTTACTAATTATAAAATCATACTTTGGCTTCAGCAGATAAAACAGCTTTTATCGACTCCAGTCTACACAAAAAGAAATAACTGGTCTCTGGAGTAGGGTAGAGAAACGTAAATAAACACCTGAGACAATCTTTAATTGTTAGGAATCCAAAGAAATAGTCTTCGGCAAAGAAACACTCTAATAACAACAAAATACCCAACTCCCGCAAACATGTGCACATATGTGTGCATGTATAATATACATCCTGTATATGCATGTATAATATACATCCTGTATATGCATGTATATAGGTTTGTATATATATATCAGTATAGATGTGAGTGAGGTAGTGGAGGATGAAAATGCTGACATCATTGTTTTAATTTAGAATCTAGTTACAATGTTATTATTATTATTATTATTATTATTATTTTTTTACTGAAAATAAAAATTGTTTTGAGAGAAAATAACGTCATGTGAACAACAAAGATGAAGGGAGGGAGACGAGGTGGTTGTAAGAGGTGCGAGAAATAGCAGCCAAACTCCTACAAACCATATTACATAGTCGTCAATAGAAGGATACACCATTAAAACAAAAAATGCGATGTTCACCGCTGGAATACCTGCTTGATCATGTATATGTGTGTGTGTGTATATATATATATATATATATATATATACACTCACTTCTCTGTATGTATAAGTATAAACGTATACGCATGTTTACATATAGTCATGTGTGTGTGTATACACATATGTATGTACATATGTGTATATCCATATGAGTATGTGTGTGTATATATACACACACACATTTCAGAGATCATATGCTTTATAGTCACCTAGTACATTACTGGTATCTATGGAATCAAAACAATCAATATATGGATGAAATCCCACCAAGGGCCATTAGGAAACAACTTCTGAAAGATTCCCATTAAAAGTAATGGCACTCATGCATTAACCACTTCCCTAGAGGCAATCCATCGTATTTTAGTAAATATGTCTATTAATGCCGCATTAAGTATTTTAACTCTGAAGGGGACACAGGAGGGCGTTCTCTAAGAGACAGGCCCTTCAAGTCTCTCCCAGCCAGCTAGAGACCCTACATCGGGTATCATCCCGTCCTTAATTAAGGGCAAACAGGTGTCAGAGGAGGGGCCCATCACAGAATTCTCCTAACACCATCGTGTGTGTATGTGTATATACGGCTATCATTTGATAAGATCGTCAAATATACATACATTACACTTATAACAGCAATAAGATTTGTGTCTATTAAATGTACAACATTAAATAATATACGATAAGTAATATAGACACAATGTGTGTGTATAAGGAGGTGTATGCATATCAATGTGCAATATTCTTTATCTACAGACACACACACACACGAGTGTATATATAGACATGATATATGCTAGAGAGAAGTGTGTGTGTGTATATATTAACGAGTGTTCAAAACTATATATAAATATATTCAATATATCCAAGTGAATACACACACACACACACACACACATATATATATATATATATATACAAATGAACGAACGAACGAGAGAAACAACATTAGTGGGGGTTTATTTCTGCTTTTTCTTCGGAGTGAATCATCAACTCAAAGAATGGATGGATAGATAGATAGATAGAGATGTAGATAGAAAGGTAGATCGATCGATCGATAGATAGATAGATAGATGGAGAGGTAGATAGATAGATAGATAGACAGACAGACAGACAGAGAGAGAGAGAGAGAAAAAGAGAGAGAGCATGTGTTTCAAAGGAGAGAGAAGACGGTGACCCTGTGTGTTTGTTTATTTCATGGGTGTAAATAAACACCAACAACCTTGATTCCAGTTGTTGGCAGCAGACATTGCCAATGTCTCTTAACAGTTTCTTCTTCTTTCATTCATAAAGAAAAGATCAACCAACACGCTGCCCCCTCCTCCTCTCCATACATATATGTTACACCCACATACACACACATTATATACACACACACACACGCACGCATATGTACATAGATAGATATTATGTGGAGAGAAGGACTTCAAACTAACAAGATCCCCTCCAACAAAGACCACTACCATCAACAATAACAATATTAAAGCCATGATAACCATATTAACCTACCTTTCCCTCTCGTTGGCATTACACGACTCGAGAAAAGCCATCTTTTCTGCCAGTCGTGTAGTTGTAGGCTGTAGGACAGGCTACCATACCATACAAGACAAGGGCAGGGAACCGGATATCACGGGGACCGTTCCTTGTTGCCACTTTCTTACTCTCTCTGCTATTTCTCCTATTTACATACTTTTGTCTCTATATACATTTCCTCATTTTCTGTTTCTCACTTCACTAATATTTTCTTTATCCTCCTCTCTTTATCTACTTTTTTCACTCTATTTCTTTTTCTTTCTCTCGTTTGTTTTCACTTCTGTTTCCTCCGCTGTTCCTCCCTCGCCGTTAACCACTTCTCTCTCTCTGTGTCTCTAATACTATTCCTCTACTTCACTTCCCTCACTCTTTATTCTCAATCTATCATTCCATTTTCTCCTCTCACTTTACCTTACACCCCTCTGTCTCTCCCTTTATATGTTCTCCTTCCTCCCTCCCCTGTCTCGCTCTGTATTTCTCTTCCTTTTACTCATCCATATCTAACTTTCTCTCTCCTCCTCCTCCTCCTCCTCCCCCACTATCTCTGTTCATACTTTCTTTTACTCTCTCTCTCTCACAATATTTCCACACACACACGTCAGTTACTCTGTTTGAAGACGGCGTTCTCTCTCTCTCTCTCTCTCACACACACACACACACACCACCACCAATGATAATTATTATTCCAACCTCAGATGGTGTCCGAGTGATTCAAACGAAATCGTTTAAAATAAACACACAGCCAAACTTTCTTTCCCAGATGTAGCAACTTCACATCACTTTCTCTTTTACCATTCACGGCTTTCTGTCCATATGTCAATAGAAGTTGTGCAGATCTTGGTCAAGTCTCATTGGGTAGATGAGGTATTCCAGTCGTGGCCATCCCATCTCTTCAAGCCAGGACTACATTATATTGTAAATCCTTTTCAGCCGTGACCACCCCATCTAATACAATAGTTATTTCCTTTTTAGAGTGTTGGGTTATGATTTGAGTTAATTTAGGCTGCTATTTTTAGTAACCGACTATTTAGAGGGTCCCGCTTCAACATAAAAAGTAATCAAGCTAGTGAGCTCCTGGTTGATAAACATGATGGCCTGATTTCCAATCCCGGTGGTAGGGATTTCTCTTCACAACATCAGCAGCCAATGTTTTATTCTTTCATTTGTTTCAGTCGTCTCTACATCTCTTCCCCACATTTCCGCTTCATCCCTCCCCAATCCTGTCTCACTGTAATATTGCTATCCAGTAGCCCCTCCCCCCTCTATATACCCAGGTTTTCACCACCCCCTTTCCCCATTCTCTCTAATCACGCCTCTTTGGCAATATCTTGCCACTTGTATTATGATCTTCCAGCCTCAAGGGGATGCCCTGCCACTTGCCACTATCTATCTCTCTCTCTCTGCTTTTACTTGACCATTCCATCTATAGTCTGTTCCCCCCCCCCACCGTCCCTTGTGATTATGCCTGACACTTTGCTTTCATCTCTATCTTGATGTTTCCCCCCTCTCTCTCTCCTTCTCCTGCACTTCCCTCAGGTTGGGTAACCAGGTCTCTCCTTTACAGCAGCCCACCTATTTCTCACCTCATTCCTCATCTCTCTCCCTCTGGCCAAGTAAACTTGTGCCTCCTCTACTGCAAGACACTTGTTTCTGACTCCCTGTCTCTCTGTCTCACTATAACCTTTCATCATCTGACACAAGATCACCTCCTCCAATGCACCCCCCCACCCACCCAAAAGATGTTTGTCTTGCAGGTTACTTGGTCATGCTGCCAGTGTAGGTGCCACTGAAAAAGCATCCAGTCCACACTGTAAAATGTTTGGCATTTGGAAGGGCATCCAGCCATAGAAATCAAGCGAAAATAGTCACAGAAGTCTGGTACAAGCTTCTGCCTGGTTGGCTCCTGTCAATCTGTCCCACCCATGTCAGCATAGAAGGCGGACGTTAAACGATGATGATGATGATGATATATACATACATACATACATACATACATATATACATACATACATACATACATATATATATATATATATATATATATATATATATATATATATATATATATATATATATATATGTATATATATATATATATATATATATAGTTCAAATTTACAGAAACAAAAAGATGAAGACAAGTGAAGGAACAAGTAGGTGTATTAGCACTCAAGAAGAATGGAAACCTCTATGGCATTTGGAGCATATGCTCTTCATTTATATATATATATATGCATGTATGTATATCATCATCATCATCGTTTAACGTACGAAAAGCGGTTTTAACTGCTATCAACTCGATTATGATGATGCCTACGAATGTGTGTATGTATTCAGGTGAGGTATATGGCTGGAGAAAACTGTACCAGAGCAGCCTCGTCCGGAAAACATAAAGTAGATGTGAAAACCTTTTTAGATTCATCTTATATTTAACTTGAAAATAATAAACACACGCGCGCGCGCACACGTTAAAATTACGATATAAGGGAAGTAACTCTATTTCCCGCTCAAACAATGTCTTCGTCTGACCGTTCCGTCTCGTCTGCGATTCATTCAGCTGTTAAAGAATTTCTCTCTGGTAAATATATTAAAGCAATAGAAGCATTAGATGTATTACAATTCCAGACATTTGATATCTCCGAATGGGTGAGAGACAATAATGTTTTTCTGTTTCGGGCGGTGAGGAACGAATATGAAGAACACGGAGCAAATTCAGCGGAAATTTGGGAAAGTTTTGAGAAGTTTTTGATGAAGATTCGCAGTAATTCTTGTGTTTATGACGACGCCAAACAATGTGAGAAGTTAATTCTTGAGTGTGTTGTTCTCTATAACTTGTTATTCTTCCATACAGCACGACAATTGGCTGCCACCAGCGACGTGTCTGGAATTTCTCTGCAAACTCAAAAATCTCATTTCGAAATCACTTTACAAAGAATTCTTCATTATAAGAACAAAGTCGGTTCTGGTGAAGCGGTGTCTAGAAAATCCAAGACTAGGAAACCATGTAAGTCAAATTCTGATTTTCCTTGGTTTTGTTTCCAACCAGTTTTTTTCTTGTGTTATTGTCTTGCTGTTTGCACAGACCAACAAATGATTGTTGATATTTGCCATAGATTTCGAATAGAGGAATCAATAAATGAATCTGATTGGAAAATATGTTTTGCTACTCCAGTTCTTGTTGGCTTTGAAGAAAAATTGAAAAATTCTCACCTTCTCATACAAGAACTGGCTGTCGTTTTCAAAACGTTCGATTCTACTCTTCCTCTTACCGAAACTCATTTCAGACCTGATGTTTCTCTCTCCCAGAACCCATATAAGTCATATGTTATTTATATTAAGGCTCATTCCCTTTATATAAAGAATATGTTTGAAGCAGTCCTGCAACTTTTCCAGGAGGAAGACACGACCTACTACACCGACGCACAGTCCGTATTATTCCTCAATCTGAAGGCCTGTTGTTATTTCAAATTAGGCAATTGTTGGAGTGCCGTAGAAAAATTTCAAGCAGCTTTAAAACTCGACTTTTCTTTTCTTGTTCCTTTATACAACATTGCCGTTGTCTATCAACAACAGAAACACGTTCAGGCGGAGCTAGACACTTTGAAGTATCTCATTACTACTTTAAATTCTACAACTTCCATTCAATACAACATCGTTCATTTGGGTGAAGACAATCAATTGAAACTAAGTCGGTATTTAGACATGTACGGGGCACCCCTACGTCTACCTTACATCATGTATCTTATTTGCAAACGCTGTCTCCAAGAGAACTATTTAGACGAAGCATCTGAACATTATCTTGATCTTTTAGGTTATTTCAGAGATAACCATTTCCTTCAGCACTCTGAGACGTATATGCTATCCTGTCCTTTACCCAGCATCACAGAAATTCATCTGGAAGCAGCGTTTTGTATGTTAAAAGCAGGGAAATATGACGAATGTATTATAATTTGTGATTGGTTATTATCTTGTGTGAATGGTGACAATTCTAGAGACTATCTTCACGCCAGTTCAATGATGTTTTCTCAGTTGAATAGGTCTGATGAAGAAGAAGACTATTTTTTACCGGGAAGTTCCCAGTTCTCCAAAGATCGGAATTGTTCTATGACAAGTTTTGGTAATTCTCCTGGCCAAGACATTGGCACTAACAATTCTTTATCTCATCTTGCAACCACATTACTTGCTTTACTGTACAAAGCTGATTCCCTGGTCCATATTGACCAACTGGATGATGCTTTACAAACTTTGCAGCTTGCAACACAAACTGTTCAAGAAAATCCTCATCTGTTAAGTAAAGTCTTACCTCTTCAGCAACCTTCAGAGAAATGTCAAAAAGGAGATGATGATAGCTCAGCCATTCCATTTTTAGGTGATGCTACTGATCCCCAGGCTCCATTCCTCTCTGTTGTTCAAGCTGTCTACAACAACACTGCAGTTCTACTTCAGAGCAGGCACCGGTACCAAGATGCTGTGCATTGCTTCCGGCTGGGTCTTCAGATTTCACCAAAAGACCTTCTGCTTTCTTTCAACTGTGTCTTGACCCTGATTTGCTTAAAACAGTTTGAGAGTGGAGCTGACTTGTGGACAACATATCGTGAGATGAAAGGTAGTAAAACAGCTTTGCATAAACTATTAAAATCGAAAAGAACTCAGCTTGAAAGCTTTAAGAACCAAAAGGAGTCCTTGAAATCAACACCAAAATGCACAGACGAACCATCTTTGTTTGTTGTTTTACAACTGGACATTGCTATTTTGGAGAATGTCCTTAGAACACGAGAAAAAGCACTTTAAATGCTAGGTTGGAAATATTCTTTGTCCCAGTCCTTTGAGGAGATTAAAAATGCATGAGCTGAGATTTGGGTAGCAGAGTGAAGTGTATTGCTTAAGGCTCCACTCAAATTTCTATGATATACCATGGTTTTTCTGTTGAAATAATTGGTTGACAAAGTAATTACCCAACCACCTAGTACTATCTTTTCAACTTCAATAATTGAACAAGGAACAACATTGACAAAGTACCTTTCTGTTTAGAAATTAATAAATACCATTCCATATTGCAATGGTTCTGTTCTCACTGCCATTCTTGTAACGTTATCTTCTTTGATTACCACTGTGACAGTTTTATTGTTTCTGTTCTACTAATTAAACTACAATCTCTGTGACATGGTGAGCCAGTTATAAAGGGACACCCACTCACACGCATGTGTTCTGGGGGTCTGCTCTGACTACCATTTGTAACTGTTATATAACCTTTGTTCTCGTCTGTTCTAACCACGCCAGTGATATTGGTGTAATTACTGATACGGGTGTCTTCATTCTGTGACAGTGGACCAACCAGTTATAGGAAAATGTGTGTGCACACACACACACACACACACACACACACACACACACACACACACACACTGTAATATCTACATTCTGTGTGGTATCTGCTCTGCTAGTAATTCTAATACAGTCTCTGTTCTGTGAAAGATGAACCAATTACAGTTCAATATCCACCATAGAGACGTTGCTATATTTATTATAGTATTGGAAACACAGTTTAGTCACATAATCGCCCTAGAACTAGGCTAAGTCCTTTGCCAACGTAAATTTTTTCCCTTTCGTCATCTCAGGTTCAATAAAATATCTACCAATATCTACTGAAGTTCATGCATGGATTTTTTTTGTCTTAAATTCATTCACAGAATAAAGAAATCCCTAAATTCATTCATAGCTTAGAAACAAAAGATTTATCTTCCTTCCTATACAGGCGTGTACCAAGGGAGACAAATCTGTCGAGCTTGTTCAGTCACGATTTTTCTGACGTTTAAAATGAATGAATTAAAGATATTTTTACATCGAATTAATGCGACGCCTCATCAAAAATAGGGGAGAAGACCTTACATATAGAAGCGTGGATTTGACCGCCTTCCTGGCACGTGTAAAGACTTTCGAGCGAGATCGTTGCCAGTGCCGCTGGACTGGCCCCTGTGCAGGTGGCACGTAAAATACGCCATTTTGAGTGTGGCCGTTGCCAGTACCGCCTGACTGGCCTTCGTGCCCGTGACACGTAAAAGCACCCACTACACTGTCGGGGTGGTTGGCGTTAGGAAGGGCATCCAGCTGTACAAACTCTGCCAGATTAGATTGGAGCCTGGTGTGGCCATCTGGTTCACCAGTCCCCAGTCAAATCGTCCAACCCATGCTAGCATGGAAAGCGGACGTTAAACGATGATGACGAGTTCTGTATGTGGTCAACAACTTGCTAGAAGGAGCAATGAAATCTATTTTATTCTGAACTGTCATAAAATACAGAAGGAAGCATTGGATGGTATGATCTTAGATATAATAACTAAAAAGCAGATGAGATGTTCATGGCTGGAATGTCTTTAATCAAGTCAATTCTATCAGAGCTGACCTGAGGCTTACAACATCTTGTAAAGTTTGAAATAAGGGGTTTCGGAGAGTTTAAATTTAGAAGGGAAAATTCAGAAAAACATGTTTAAATTATCACATTAATAAAAATTTCAATGAGCTTTATGAGTTGAAATGTTTAATGAAGATTTTAACAAATATACATGATTGAAAATCCAGTCATATTGAGTATTTATTAAAAAAAAAATTTTTTAAAAGAAAGAAAAAAATGGGTTTTTTTAAAAAACATTTTCTGTTGTAGTGCATGAAGTTTTTGCTTGTTGGTCTCTGGTTTGAAATTGTTTAGTATAAATGTTTTCCAGTAAAGGATCAAATTTTGATAGATTGTAAATTTGATGATGTTTTTTTTTATTTTCTTTGGGTGTTTTGGTAAAATATTTTTGGTTTGCCAAGTCCAGCATTTTGTTTGCTTGAAATATATATATATATATATATATATATATATATATATATATATATATATATTGCACACACATTTGTATATTAATACATCTGTCCCCCCCCCCCCCCCCCCTCCCTCTTAGCTGCCCACTCCCATGTGATTTATTGATAACCAACCACAGATTGGCATTGATGCTCTCATTTCCCAGACCAGTGTGCTCTGGGCCTTAAGATGGCACAGGGAAACATCCAGCTGCAAAAAAAAAAAAAAAAAATAATAATCCAGCAACAAATAACTAACAAGAGAACTTCAATGTTTGTGCTTGACCTTCTAGAAATAACAGCTAAAACTTCCTCTAATTCTCTACTATCATAGAAAAGAAAGTGTTGGATAATGTAGTCTTCTAAACAGGATTAAGACAGGATGGTCATGGTTGAAAAGTCTTTGGTTTGCTCAGTCGATCCATTGAGGCAGACTTAGTAAGATTGATTGAAACTAGTTTATATCAATCGGGGAACAACCATGGCTATCACTCGCAACTGAGGATGGCTTGTTAGTGTGTACCTTGCTACCCTTTTCTTATCAACTCACCCGAAACCACCCCTCCTGGTTCTGTGAGACAAACTACCTGCTTTAGGAGGGGTCTGAATTAAACTTTCTTCCATCAAAATTTTATGGTAATTTGTTCTAAACAAATAACGAGTTAAGTCATTTTACAAATTCTTCATTATTTTCAAAATTAATTGAAAACAAAAATAAAAATAGAGCAAGAAAAGGGTTAAATGTATTTGGTGCCTTTGGAAAGGTGAGCAAACATAAAAACCCTTTATGGGCCCTCTCATTGTTGACTCAGCAGACTATCCAGGATGACAGATGGGAGACAGCTGTGTGTAATGTTGAGACAAATTCCAGACCGTAGACACAGCTCTGTCCTTATATAGGCGGTTGTGTATACCACTGACTAACAATTGATGTCCCTCACCCCCGGCAACTGTTGAAAGTGAAAACCCTCTCCAAATGTGATGTAATCAAAGTGGTTTAGGTTGTTGTGCTGAGAAAGACCTGAATGTCAACGACACTTCAAACCAAATGATTCTGTTAACATTTTCAAAGCAAGCTTGATATTTGAAACCTGAACTTTCTGTCTAAAAGCTTTTCTAAAATGTCTAATAGTGACCAAGCTGGAGCAGATTAAATGGGGCTATGCAAGTTCTGTTCTCAGTTGTATCTTTTTCATTTATGTTTATCCTCGGGACAAGGTGATCTTTGGTTAAAAAATGTTTCAATTGCTCCTCACCCCCCTTGTGTTTTATTTACGTGTACCTAGAACTACATTACCTCATTAGTTAGCTTTTACCTGTTTCAGTCATTATTGTGGCCATGCTGGGGCACTACCTTAAGGAATTTTTAGTCAAATGAATCAACCCCCTCCCCCACTACTTATTCTTTAAAGCTATTGGTGCCTTTTGCTGAACTGCTAAGTTACAAGAACATAAACACACCAACACCTGGTGGAGGTGGGGGGGGGACAACGATGGACACAAAGACACACACACATACATATGCGAAGCTTCTTTCAGTTTCTGTCTGCCAAATCCATTCACAAGGCTTTGGTTGGTCCAAGGTCATAGTAAAGGCATTTGCCCAAGGTGCTACATAGCAGGACTGATCCCAGAACCATGTGGTTGGAAATCAAGCTGCTTACCACACAACCATGCCTGCCTTTTTTTTCTATTATTATTATTCTAAGGCACGAGCCGAGAGAAATTTGGAAGCTTCTCAGAGCAGAAGTCAATGCTACCCTAAACACACACACACACAGTTATGAATCTATCACTCAAAAATTCATATTGTGGCTTTAATGCCTTCATCAATGCCACCGTCCCTGTCTTACTACAAAGAATCAACAACAAATTTAGGAATTTTGATGATGGATTCAGTGCCAAACACAAAGGAAATCCTATGAAAATGTAAAACAAAAACAAAAAAATATTGCATCAGAATATGCAAATACATACATATTGTTATTCTGAAAATATTTCTTTTTCCTTCACATTTTCATAGCTATATTTAGTGTTATATATATATATATATATATATATATATATATATATATATATATAATGTGTGTGTGTATACATATATATAGACACAAGTGTGTGTGTATATATATATACACATACATATATATATATATATATATACACATACATAAATATATAAATCATTAGAACAAGTTGTTTATATATTCTTTGCTACACTAACTGTATGTTTTAATGTATATGCATGTATACACACATGCACATATATGAAAACAGTTTGGTGTGGAATGAAATGTAGGAATATAGTCCCCCCCCCCCCAACTACTCAAATTCTTGGCAACATGGCAACAGTATCAAATTGACTGAAGTTTCAGATTCATTAATGTTTGTTTGGTAGAGTTTATTGCCTCCACTTGCTGCCATTATTGCCAATAGTGCAAGAGGGGGAGGTTGAAGGGGGACCCTCACCCACACACACACACACACACACGGTTCTTCTCAGATCACACACACACACACACACGGTTCTTCTCAGATCACACACACACACATATATATATATATATATATATATATATTTGTAGGTATGTGTGTGTCTTTTCCATCAAGACTGTTTTTATATATATATATATATATATATATATATATATATATATTTAATTATATGTATTTCTTCTATCTTAATGAATAATAATTCTTCGGATAGAATAAATGGGTTAATAGAAACCAATGTAGCAAAGAACACAAAATAACTTTGGTGTTGTTCCTATCCACTTGTAAATTTACCTCTTCACACACACACCCGTTTTTGGTTGATCCCAACAATAACAGAACAGTACACTGTATATGTGAGTGTGTGAATAAATTTTTGTTGTATGTTGAATGTTTTAGTTTTCAAACTATTGTTTGATCAATAATTTATTCACAATTATCAAATTAACATACATTATGTAAACTAACTCGTTTACATATGAACTAATGTATATTCCACATCAATTGACTAAATACCAGTGAAACATCAAAGCGGATTAAACTGCCTCCAGCTCTCTCTCTCTCTCTCTCTCTCTCTCGTGTTTCTGGCTGAATTGTTGATGGAGGAAAGCTTTGTTATTTTTAATAGAGATGAGATAAGCTTCGATGGCGTTCTGGGTTACACAGCTAAGTTAGGAAAACAACAGTAGTTATAGAAATGGTGAGAAAGAGTCTGTGTATCTGTGAACTTGGGGTTGTAGAGAATTGGTGAGTGAATCTTTATGACTTAGTAGAACAGTTTCCTTTTGGAGGCTGTCTGGGATGTCTATGGGTAGATGGGGTTTGTGTACCCAACAACAACAACAACAGGACCACTGTCTCCGAAATGGGATCTGTATTTTAATATGTTTGAGATGGTCATTAGATACTCAGTGAAAAGTCGTCAATTCGGCAGGTAATTAAAGCTGAAATATTTTCTGGTGTTAAAATGAAAAAGTCACACAGAAATCTCAAGAATTCTTTGCTTGTAATTCAAAATTGATTTTATTTTCTCAGTTTTTTTATCTTGTTCACTCAAATTTCCCTGACAAATACCTGGATGAGTTGGGTACCACTCTCAACTTCTTAGTTGAGTGGACAACAGTTGGAATAGTTGCCAGATTCACTTGTAACAAATAAGACCATTCCAGTGCCACATCTGTGACCATCTTCCACTATGTCCCCCCTCTCTCTCTCTCTCTTCTTTCTACCACTGCCACATTGATCTTTGTCCTTCTTAATTAGCTCCCTCTCTCAAGATACACAAACCCCTCAAACAAGGCCAGTCCCACTTGAAATCAATCATAACATCAACAATAAAAACAAGACTCCATATATTTTTGGAAAAAAAACCAGAAATGTCTTTTATTTCTGACCCATTTTAAATATTTGAATACTGAAAACAAATAATAGAATTTTAGGAAGGATGAGGATCAAAAAAGAAGTAAAACGAATATTTATAACAGCAAATAGTGTGTTATCTCCCCCAACCTTCATTTGTATCACTTATGGGAAGGACATGAATGTCACAGCTTCCTGTTTGCTTCTCTCACACCTTCAGCAAACAGAAATTATTATTGTGAAGCTTGGGAACAACAATTCTCCTTTGATGTGGATGACTCTGACCAAATCGTTGATTGAGACTGAATATTGGGGAAGATAAGGAACCTGCCTGTTTTCCTCCATTCCAGACAACATATGTGCCGTGGAAGGTTTTCTACCACAAACAGAAACAGATCGTCATCATCATTTAGCATCTGCTTTCTATGCTGGCATGGGTTGGATGGTTTGACTGGACTGGCAAGCCAGGAGGCTGCACCTGATGCTTTTTATATCCCACTGGCACGGGTGCCAGTCAGGTGGCACTGGCATAGGTGTGTGTGTGTGTGTTTCTTGACAGCTGGTGTTGGTTCATTTACATCACTATAACTTAGGGATTTGACAAAAAGACACTGATAAAATAATTGACACTTCCAGGCAGTGCCCCAGCATAGCCACAACCCAAAGATTGAAACCAGTAAATGAGTGTGTGTGTGAGTGTGTGTGTGTGTGTGTGTGTGTGTGTGTGTGTGTGTGTGTGTGTGTGTGTGTGTGTGTGTGTGTGTGTGTGATCATAATTTTTATATAAAACTGTTTCTGTCTGTTCATATGGGTTGGACAGGTGTTCTCCCACACCCCATCTCACCACAAATTGCTCTCCCTCTCTCATCTTTATGATGTGCTCTGTCCTCCTGACACCATCCCTCACCACTTCTGCCCAAGCCTTCCTCCCACTTGCATCTCTTGCTGTTTCTTTATCCAATGGTCATCATCCATTGACAGCATCACATCTCCACAGCAACAAAGTCTCCTCCCCCTTCTTCATAACAACTGATTCCTTTTACTGTTTTCCCTCACCTCATATATACGTGTAGGTATGTGTGTGTGTGTGTGTGTATATAACGATTGCCAGTGCTCTGCTAAAGCTTCCAATTATGAAGTTTGGCTCCAGACCATTCATCAGCCTGTCTCCTGCTCCAAAAATGCTGTCTTTGAGGAGAAAAAAAAAAGTAAGGAAGAACTGTGGCTTGGCCGTACCAAATCTTAAACCGAATTAAGCCATTTCAGCCATTTCTGTTTGTCTTGTATTAATCAAGTCAGACCCTGTTGACATGAAATCAATATGATCCAGTCCTCTTTTGTACATCTTTGCTCTGAAAGCAGCAGCCATAATGTGTGTGTGTGTGTGTGTGTGTGTGTGTGTATATAGTGGCCTTTAATCTTCATATTGTATCAAGATGAATATGATAATGGGCTGACCCCAATATTTCATACAATATCTGGGTCACTGCTTCATTTTTGATTCTGAGTTCAAATCACACCAACATCTGCTTCACTTCTAATGTCTGGGGGTGAAGGCAGTAAAAATATGTACCAGTAATAATTTAGGATCTCTGCAACTCACTAAACACCTCACTGCAATCATTGCTACAGAAACTGGCACCTTGCCAGACAGCATGAGGAACACAAACATATGGTTGGTGTTGTATCTCTCTAAAACTAGAAATGGTTCTCACAAACAAGTGATGAATGTGTGAATGACAGAGCTGTGTCTGTGAGGCAGGAAATCTGATAGCAGCCATTTGCTTATTGGGTTAGCAGCTAATGGGTGGGTGGGGGTGGGGGGATGGCAATTATATTACTTGTTAATTAGATGTGAATGATGGCAGCAAGTAGGAGTTGTGGTGGTCATGCCTTTCTTTAAGGGAGAAAGAAAAATAATGGAGATAGGGCAGATGGCAGCACCAGTCTTTGAATGTTAAATGGTTTTTGTAGAGAGAAAGAAAGAGAGAAGCAATGTAATTGATGAAGGAGGAGGAGGAGAAGGTAAAAAAGAAGTATGAAAGAATAAAGAGGAAGAGAAGAAGAAGTAGAGATGAAGAGGAATGTGATGTGCAGCTTCTGTAAGAAGTTTTTACATGGTTCTGGTCTCGACTCGGTTGGCCATTTCTGTCAAGACTTTTGCATGATTATTTGCTGTAGGTCATTCCTTTCCCAAGACATTCCAACTATGACTATCCCATCTTTCATTTCACAAACGCCGTGTATCCTCAGACTTATTCTTTTTTTCTTTTTGACAATAGGGTGTTTGGCTGCTATCTTTAGCAATTTGATCAACCAGCTAAAGGCTGTGTTGTTGGTTTCCAGCTGAAGGAACCAACACTACACCAGAATATTTATGAAACCAATTTTTAATTGTACCAAGAACTGTTGGTCAATTATATTGACTCTCCCTTTCCCCAATATATGACTGGTATATCTTAATAACCCCTTTCCCCCTACACACACACACTTCTGGAAGGATGCAGTTTCAGGTATAGTGTGTCTAGGATTACATTATACTGACCCTAGTATGTGACTGGTACCTTACTCTATTGACACTTGGGAGGATGATAAGCGGAATTGATATTGGTGGGTTTTGAACTCAGAATGTGATGAATAGGAAAAAATAGCACAAAGAATTTTTCCTGATGCTTCACTGATTCTGCAAATCCACTGCCCTAATAATAATAATTATAATAATAACAACAACAACAATAACAAAAAAAGATTAAAACTAATGGGTTTGATACAGTTCCCTATCTGGGGTTTGAACCCTTCATCATGGGAGTTGGCTTCCATTGGCCTTCTGGAAATTAAAAAGGAATGTTTAAAGAGAGAGAGAAAAACAAAAACCAACAAAAAACAAATAAATGTAAAAATGTTCCAAGATTCTGGGAGAAGTGCCAAAGTTGACAACATTCACTAAACCCATTGAAGTCTTCATAACAGTTTCTCTGACGCTGCACAACCTTCATGAGACCTTGGTGAGGTAGCTGCACCAACTCTAGCAGTGCAAGGCTTTCAATAATAATAATGATAATGATAATCTTTTCCACTCTAGGCACAAGACCTGAAATTTGGGGGAAGGGGGCTAGTCAATTACATCGACCCTAGTATGTAACTGGTACTTATTTCATCGACCTCCCCCCCCCCCCAACGGATGAAAGGCAAAGTCAACCTCAGCGGAATATGAACTCAGAACGTAGCGACAGGTGAAATACTGCTAAGTGTTTTGTCCAGTGTGCTAATGATTGTCAGCTCACCACCTTATTAATAGTAATAATGATTTCAAATTTTGGCAGAAGGTCAGAAATATCAGGGGATGGGATGTGTCAATTACATTGAACCCAGTGCGTAACTGGTACTTATTTCATTGATTCCAAAAGGATGAAAGGCAAAGTCGACCTTTGTAGAATTTGAACTCAGATCGTAGCAGCAGACGAAATACTGCTAAGCATTTCGCCCAGCCTCTTAACGATTCTGCCAGTCTGCTGCCTTGACGCCAACAACAGCAGTAACAACAAGAATAACAATGGCCATTTGAATGGTGTGTCAGAAAGATATTTAAATGGAATTCTGGAACATTATCATTAATCACAGAATGATGGCAGAGTTTGGTGAGGAGCAGAGACCTAATAAATATAAAACTCCACTGACGAGACACCTGAATCTTGATTAACAAACAGAATGCAGCAAAGCAAGTTTTAAAGAATTTGTATTTGATAGTTTCTACGAGTTCTCGCCAACAGTGGCATAGGTCGAATCGGAGTCAGAATCATCATAAGATCTTTTCCAGTTCTGCTTTGACTTGTTGGGGTCAAATCGCACAGCATAGGATGAGTCGTAACGGTTTAAGTGGTCGTACAGGTGTTTGTCTTTTCTGAAATGATTGGGTGATGACACGTTGTGGTTTAATTGATTTAACCTAGAAAGCAAAGCAAAAAATATATAATTAGACAAAGAAATAAATAATTAGCTAATGAAATAGATAATTCACCATCGTTTTGATATCGACTTTGCCATGGGTCAAACAGAATTCACTGATGCTGTTCTTGTCCCCTAACCTTCCCTTGTGATATTTCCTTCATGGCCAGACAGGTTTCCATGGAAGATTGAAAATGAAGAACATTGCTTATGTGATGGTGACACTCATTGATAAACATTGAATGAAATCACAACAAGGGTCTCCAAACACACACACACACACACACACACACACACATGACAGACTGTGTATAGTTTCCATCTTCTGAATTCATTCAGGAGATAGATGTATTAGAAGATTTGCCCCAAAGTGCCAAGCACTCGAACTCCATCAAAAGCCACATGGCTATCAAGGGAACTTCTAGAACTCACAACTTTGCCAGTCCCTGTGTTCATGTAAATAAATACACACACAAATATCTCTTTGTTAATGTCCCCATTAAGTTCCAATGTACACAATAAGGTAGTTTCAAGAAGGGTTGTCCCCAACCCCCAGCAACTACTTGTAACAATGTCAACCTCCACTTACTTGTTCTTCTTGGAGCCATTAATCAGGGTCGTCTGATATGGAATCACAGTTGATGTTGGCCGATTCCCTGTCATGTCTCGAGATCTTTGTGTAGACTTGATTTTCTTACAGTAACTGGAGGAAGAGAAGAAGAAACCAGATGATGGTGTGGGGGAAGCAGGATATTTTACTGCTGCAGAGGTGGTGGCAGTAGGGGTAGCAACATCAACCGTCCCAGCATCATCCTCTTTACACCAACGCTGCAATCACCACCACTGATGTCACAACTACCACTAACTTACAACAGCCTCTACAACAATCACCTCTAAGTGTGCAGTGTAATATTATTCTATACAACCAGCCAGTGCCAACCAAAGATGGAGCTTCTAAGCAGCCCCTTAGACCTGCAAGAAATTGCAACCAAATTTCCCTTAGATTACATGGGAAGGTTTTAAAAAAAGGAAAGGACACACTGAATAATGTAGTTCTAGTATATCTAGAAATACATTATTGAATGTGCTTATGATAAACAGTGAGTGCACTGAACAAGCATCGGCTGTTTTGAGCAGCAAATGCATTAGAGCTAAAGTGTTGAGTAGGAAGTGTATTGTGTGGGAGTGTGTTGAACACTAATGGTGTAAGAGTAACAACTGCATTGTGCAGCAAGTCCATTGACTGTGGTGAGCTGTGTGTGAATGTATTGAGCCATATTTGAGTAGCAGTTGCCTTGAGCACTGAATATGTTGAGTAATGAGTGTGTTTGGCAACAAATTTGTTGAGCAGTGAGTTTGTTGTGCTCATTCCTTCAGTACACATGTCAGTCGTACACTGAAGGAATTAGGTGAATGATCAGGAGTGTGTGGCACTGGGTTGCTTACATAATGTGGACTGAGCAGATAGAACTAATGCTGCCAGGCCAGGGACCCTCAACTCCTGACAGTGTTGGAAGAGTTACATTATTGGTACAGAAGGGACCTCCTTGGAGGCATTTTTAGACTTGGTGAAGCCCATCTCTCTGCAAATCTAAATACAGTTCAGGATTTACTACAGAAGAGAAACAATTAATTGATATTACATTTAATTTAATAATTAGAGAATAACTTGCTTCCTGCTTCAGCAGAGCTGAAATCCACAAAAGTTGACCAGCAGAGTTCAAAGGTCATAGACTGGCCTTTTTCTAGAGTTCCATGCCACAGAATAAACCCCTTGTATATTCTAACATCACTGCATGGTTCCCACCTCCTGAATACTTCTTAACTCATAAAAGACATCCACCCCATAGTCCTACAGTCTTGATATGACACCTCATAGTCATAAGTATGACTTTCGTAATTTCTAAGACATAAATATGACACTTCATAGTTGTAGGGTCATAAATATGATCCTCCTCCTATTTCTATGATGAAACTATGATCAAGGTATTTGCTCTCCCATCATATTCTAAGACTCTCCAACACTTGTCACCCATATCATCTCCAAGAGTGGGTAGAAAAACTGGTTTAATGTGGTTTCACAATTGTCTGTATCAAAGACAACCTTTTCTAGGATAGATTGCAGGGTGGCAGCCATGGGATACAATAAAAACTGGACTCACCAATGGATTATTATTGACAAGATGGCCAACAAGATGAGGACAGCACAACATAACACAATTACAGCGATTTTATAGCCTGAAAATAGAAAAATTGATGGCAAAGGTCACTCAGAATATACATGTCAGCATGTGTGTGTGTAGGGGTATGTATGTCCATGGTTCGGATAAGGGGATGAGGGGTTGAAATAAGAGAGAATAGATTAACGTAAAACTGCAGTTTTGCATCCAAGAAAATTTCCTTTAAAGACTTGTTTTCTAACTCTGTACATTTTTAAAGGGATTTTCTCTGGACAAAAACTGCAGCTTCTGGTGTTTAAACAAGAAATGTGCATAAAGTGATATTGTTAACATTTATATTATAGAGCTGCTTCCTGACTTATGGATTCCTAGATGGTTTACACAAACACACATAATTTATTTATTTTATATAAGAGAAATGTGTGTATGTATGACTACGTACATGCATGTTTGTATGTGCATGTACGCATGTGCATGTGAACGCTGGAGGTTTATGTATTGTGAGAATATGGTTGCATGTATTTTTTATCATTTTTCTTTTTTTACTTTTCCTACCTATTAGAATAACTCTTTTATTCAACGGTTTTCTTTCATAGCGTCTCTTGCCATTAATAGCCAACGAGAATGCATTGTAGCTCTTTGCTCCGACATTTGAAACTCCGACTGCTATAATGACAACTTTTTACTACTTGTTCTAAATTGTAACATATATAAATAATCCCCTGTTTATCTAATATGGAGGTCTCATTCTTTTGTTGTTACTTTTTATTACATATATATATATATATATATATATATGGATGTACACAGGTGCATGGCTTAGCGGTTAGGGTGTTGCACACACAAATGCAAGACCGTGGGTTCAATTCCCAGACCAGGCATTGCATTGTGTTCTTGAGCAAAGTACTTCATTTCACGTTGCTCTGATGGAGGGAGTGAGCTTATGTCTACACAAACATTTGATCCCTATAAACAAACGATCTGTGTGGTTGTTTGGTAAGAAATTGTTGAACCCTCATACATTGTCTAACAACGGGAGAGTCCATCATAGGGGGGGGGGGGGTACACGGGCATATATATGTTTATATGTATATTTTATGTCTGTAAATGTTGATGTAACATCTACTCTATAACTAATAAGATTATGAAACGGTTCTAAACGAATGGAACAAACATCTATTCTCTCACCAGTCTCCTCTTCTCTGTTCTATTTTTATAGGTTCTTGTTAGCCATGCGCTTGATGAAGAGCTGAAAGTGAGATTTGTTTGAACCTCTATTATTACACACACACAACACACACACGCATGCCTCCCCACCGCCATCCTACTCCTTTATATATATTATAACTGGATGCTTTTGTCATCACACCAGTCCCACCATGGGGCTATAACAGTGAGTGCACAGGCATGCCCCATCCTATTCCTTTATATTTCTTCCAAGAGAAATGACAACCAGCAATGATTATCATTAGCACCGGCAATTAACTGGCTGGTTCTAGATTATTAATTAGGGCTAATTATAGAAAATATGTCAAATTGGTGCTTCAGCATGAAGTAGCAGGGGTAGTGGTGATGGTGGAGGGGGGATATTTTGAATGTTAACAAATATCTCAATACAGCAAAGATGATTATGATGATGATGATGATGATGATAAGCTTGATATACAAGTAATTATTAGCAACACACACAGAAAGCTCCAGCTGGCCAGGTAAGTAAAGAAGTAGACAATCAAGGGTCACCTCAGTGATCTCATATCTTTACCAGTCCACCTGGCTGTAAATAGGTACCCCAGGCAGATGTAGCCCACACATGTTAATGTTTTTCTGTGGTGCTAAGTTCAAACCTTACCATTGCTATCAGAAGCTCAGATGGTTGTGGGGTCATTTCTTCAGCAAGATGCTTCATTTTAAGTTAGCTCACTTTCTGTCTTCATTCCCCCCACAATTCCCAATCACTCCAGTACCATGTGCTTCTCTTCTTCAATGCCCTTCCCACCCACCCCATTTCACTTCCATTCAACTTCTGCCTAGTTTTTTTCACATCTTCTCTCTACTCTCTCCTGGCTACATTGCCATTCTACCATTCTATTTCACATCATCCTCATCATTTAACATCCATTTTCCATGCTGGCATGGGTTGGACGGTTTGACAGGAGCTGGCATGACCAGAGAGCTGCACCAGGTCCCAGTTGTCTGTTTTGGCATGGTTTCTACAGCCAGAAGCCCTTCCAACTGCCAATCCCTTTACAAGTCAACTGGTGCTTTCTACATGGTACCATTACATCAGATCATGAGGAATTATACAATTCTTTGATGGAATGGACTGACAGAAGATTCAAAATAGGAACAAATATAAATATGAGAATGCATTTAAAAAGTTTTTAATATCTGTTGTGGAGGTATTGAGTGCTCCATTTGCCAAGAAATTGGTCATCATACCTGCTAAAGTTGCAAGACAAATTTCTGCAAGGCTTCTAACTTTTTTAGGTTTGTCAGAAACTGGACAGGAAATAAAATCTTGAAGGCTGACATCCTTCACACTCTGATGAATCACTGAAATTAGAACAAAATGGAGTTTAAAGAAACCAAAACCAAAGGCAGTCTGCAAGTTGGTTGGCATCAAACAGTTGTTAGTATGTGACTGGATGGTTTTATATGTTGAGGGTGAATAGTTGCAGGGGATAAAAGACGGCAGATGATTCTGATAGGCACCAATGTATGGTTATACAAGTTCTTGTGCAATCCAGTGTTACCAAGACAGCCTTGTGCCAGTTATCAGGATACACCTATTGCTAGACTGCATCTTGTCTGTCAATCCCTATTGTTACACTGACCCCTATAGTCTACCCTCAGTCACACTACCCCTGACATGCGGCCAACTGTATGAACAGTGACAGTAATTTCTTAATGCTAGAAGCTCTGGGTCAAGAGGATCTCAACCAATTACTGGTATCTTGATCTTTGCAATGTTAACCTTTAGGTCTTTTCCCAAAATTTCAATTTTTCAAATTCAAATTTCTCATTATTTATTCATCAGGGAATTGGGGCTAGCCTAGGGTTAAACAATAACAATAAGATCAAAGGCCATATCAGTCAGATGTTATATTTCCATCCCCTAGTAGAGGATGAAGGCCACCCAACCACTTTGACGTTATTGCCAGATATATATATATAACATGAAATTGAGGATCTACATTTTTGATCTTGTTTCTGCTGGATAAGAAATGACCTCGGGCTGAACAGGCAGCAATTCAACCAATACAACCACCTCTGTTGATACTTCACAGTCACCTAAAGCCGCTCCCTCCCACCTTCTATATAATTTTTTCTGGCCACAACCACATCACTCTGTGACTTCCCTGCATCTTAAACAAGTAAGTCTCTATGCTGCCATTTGACTTGCTAGAAATAACAACTAAATTCTCTTAGTATCTGAAAACAAGAAGGACTTGAGACAATGTTGTTCTTGGTGTACAAAAAGGGGAATAAATGAAATGTTCATGGCTGGAACATGTTTGGTCTGGTCCTGCTCAGATAGGGCCCACCTCATAAGACACTGACCTCCTATATATATAAACATTTGTGTTGACTGTGGCTGTCCACGTTGAATTACTAAAGAAGGTGAGGACTTCTAGAATGGAATTCTATTGGACCTTGCTACATCATCAGTCATGTTTCTATTCACTGATAACAGAATGTCCTCCTTTCTTACATTGTAATCCCAACAAAGATTTCTTTTGAAAACAGGTTTCAACTATAAATATCATAACTGGTTCAAACATTTCATTTCTAAGAAGTCACAACCCCTCTAAACATACAGTGAGGCACCCTTGATATGAGCAACTACCACCTAGGTTACATTAGATAATGTATTCCAATATGGACGAGTCCTTAAAAAAGGGGATGGTCACTGCTTCATCATGTCTGCTCAATTGGAACCAAACAGTGACTCAATCAGTTTCCAAAATATTAGGACAAAGTAACAGTAACCAGGTCAGTTTTAAAGATATTAGGACAAAGTGCACTTACATTTTGCTACTAACCAAGTCGGTGACATAGGATTGATAGTTAGGTCTATTGCTTCATTTGCTGTGACATTGATGACAAAAGCTCGATGTAACTGTTTTTGTTTATTAGAATTAAGATGATGAATTGTTAAAAGACTGGTGTCAGAGGCATTGAGGACATACAGTATCAATACTCCATTGGTGAGAGTCTTCAACCTCCAATTACATCTTGTAGTAGTTTTCATATTAGGTGGTGTAACAAGGAAGATTTGGTCTTCTAAATCTCTGGAATTTGTCTTGCCTGAACAGACATGTTCTTTTTCACTCTTAACATCTACCAAATGAAAAAAGCAAAAGCAAAAATTAAAAGAAGAAAGGAAATTATAGAAAGAAACAAATGAGATGACATGAATTTTAAAACATATCACTAACTCTCTGTTAATTGTGACACAATATTTTATCTTTCATAAATAAGTAATACATGAAAATGAATTCATATCTTTTGGAAGTTCATTAACAAAAGATAATGTTCACCATCAGAAGACAAGTTCAGTGTTCAAAGGCATGTCTGCTGTTACTGTACATGAATGAACGTTCAGTGAAAGATGTGTTCACTGTCAGGAGACATACATACTACTAGAAGTCAGCTGAGGAGGTGAGAGATGAAGTGAGAGTAAGTGATGTGAAAGACAGTGGTGATGGTAATGGAGGGCAAAGTGGTGAAGTGAAAGGTATTGATGGCGGTGGTGTCAGAAGTCTGAATGGTGTGTGTATAACAGATGTGGTGGCGATGGTGGTGGTACTGTGGTTTATTATGCAGCTTTGCAATAAGTTCCAAGTTGACAAATTATATCATTGTTTTGATGAAAATTGTTCTTTGCTTGGAAAATATTTTGTAGTTTAACAAAATTTAATATGCATTCAAAGCATGAAGTGTCATTGTTGGGCCCAAGGCCCAATGAAGAGACCTTCATGGGAGCTAGCTTAAAAGCCACCCAACCACCTGTTGTCCGTAATGGGACTGACCAATTATATTCATGGTTGGACTTTGGTCAATTCCATTCCGGACAACAGGTGGTTCGTCTCTATAGTGTATCAGTAAGTCTATTAATGTAAGTATTTTATAGGCATGTTATTTGGAGAAATGTTAATTAATACTATTTACGAAATCTTAAGTATTATTCTTCATATATGTATGTTTATATGTGTACATATGTGTGTGTGTGTGTATATATATATATATGTATAAATAAGTGTGTGTGTGTATATATATATATGTATATGTAAGTATATGTATATATATATATATATATATATATATATATATATATGTGTGTATATGTGTGTGTATATATGTATATATGTGTGTGTGTATGTATGTATATATATGTGTGTGTATGTATGTATATATATGTGTGTGTATGTATGTATATATATGTGTGTGTATGTATGTATATATATGTGTGTGTATGTATGTATATATATATGTGTGTGTGTATATATGTATATATGTATATGTATGTATATATATATATATATGTATGTATGTATGTATGTATATATACAGGCTGACCAAAGCCTTGTGAGTGGATTTCGTACACAGAAACTGAAAGAAAAGTGTTGTATATATGTGTATATTTATGTGTGTGTGTGTGTGTTTGTACTCACACCATCACTTGACAACCGATGTTGCTGTGTTTACATCCCCATAACTTAGTGGTTCATTACTAGGCTGACAAGGAATGAATCCTGGGGGTCAATTCGTTCGAGTAAAGATGGTGCCCCAGCATGGCTGCAGTCACATGACTGAAACAAGTAAAAGAATAAAAAACTATGCCATTATAACCCTGACCCTGACCCTAATCCTAATCCTGACCCTAACCCTGACCCTGACCCTGACCAATGCTGGGTGTCTCTGCTTGTTATTACTGTATTTATCCTACATTAAAACGGCACTAATCAGTCCAATCCCACAAAACTGCTGTTGTAATTTGGAATCATTAGACTGTAGCCAACATAATGACATACAAGCTATTAAGTGCATACTCAAAAACGTTTCCCATAAACGAACTTAAAAGAAATACACACACACACATATATATATATATATATATATATATATATATATATATATATATATACATATACACATGTGTACATGCAATGGTTTCCGTCTACCAAATTCCACCTATGAGAGTTAACCTATGGCTACAGAAGACACTAGCTAAAGCATTGTGCAGTGGGTTTGAACCTGGAATGGTGAAGATCAGAGGCTGGTTTCATTGGGATTTAAATGTCATGAATCTTAATGAATCTTAATGAATCTTAATGAATTATGTGTCTAACCTGCTAAGCATATGACACTTCAAAATTGTTGTATTCTTGATATCCACAGTTTTCAATACTACAGGATCTACGACAGTCTCAGAATTCAGATGAATGTGTGTGTGTGTGTGTGTGTGTGTGTGTGTTAACATAGAAATGAATGTGTGAGAGAAAGTGACAGCAAAAACACACACACTCACAAATAGACAAAGAGAGGGAAAGAAAGATAAAGAGACAGTGACATGGAGCAAGTGACAGAAAGAGAGAGAGAGAGAGAGAGAGAGACATACCTGGAATGCAGCCATAAAGTATTCTGGCATCTATTGATGCATTCTGACAAGAACGTGGCATGTTACACTTTCGGTATTTATTGCAATAAAACTTGAGATCGTGAAGACATTTCCAATCACTGTCCATTAAGGCATTTAACTTTTCAATGAACATCACACTCCCATTATTGCAGGCAAATGTCTGGGCTCTGATGTGGACGGAGCAAAATTCAGTTCCTGAAGAGGAAAAAAAAATTTTTAGAAAATATATATTTTTTTTTTAACGTGAAAATGTCTGAAGATAGGGAGACCATGGAGAAGCTTATGAATTATGCAACGGGCATTCTGTTGGTTCTTACAACGAGGATTCCAATTGATCCAATAGTGTCTTTTCATAAAAATATTTTCCATAGAAGAAAAAAAAAATCCCTGCTCTTCACCATTTTCAAATCGTAAGTTAAAAGATATTTCTATCAAAATATGAGATGGTTGTTGGAGTTAATGAAATAATGGGATTTGGTTAGGAATTTGTGCTGAGCCTGACAAAACTTCAAACTTTTCCTGGTTACAACAGTTTACAGTGCCCTGTTGACTGAAGTAACCTGTGGTCTTAATAGAGAAGTATTAATAAAAACAAAATTAAATTAAAAAATTACTGGTTTTTAAAGATTATTTTAAACTGACCTCCAGTTTGTAGCAGATGAGATGTGGAAATAAAAATAAGTTTGAAAGGCTTTTTTAAAGTTTTCTCTATTTGAGAATAATTTTAAGAAAATAAAAGGTGCAGACATAACCTGAATAGTTAAATAGGTTTTTGCAAGTATGGTTTTGAGTTTGATGTTACTGTGGACCTGTTTTAACTGAGCTTCAGATTGATCAATCTGTTGAGGCTGTCAGTTTGTAATATACATATCGATGTAAAATCGTGCAGCAGTTTGCTTCTTTTTACAAAAGAAAGGCTAAAATTTAGTTCTGTAAAAGTGATAAAATAGTTGATGTTGATTGCTCACTTGCTCCCAAGTTGGTGCCCTGGCATGGCTGTAATTCAATTGAAAAAAGGAATTGGTCAGGAAAACCACCTATATATGTGGGTTTCAAGTTGAAAAACGTTAATCAGGATTATATTGCTCGAAGAGAGAAAATATTTTAAAACATGCAGTTGATGATGCCTGTAAAGCCAATTGGTGGAAGTAACACATTTCACCCCTATTAAATCTCCTGTGTGATATATGACTGGCTCTTGTGCGGGTGGCACATGAGATGCACCATTTTGAGCATGGCCGTTGCCAGTACCGCCTGACTGGCTCCCGTAGGATTTTCGAGTGAGATCGTTGCCAGTGCCCCTGGACTAGCTTGTGCGGGTGGCACATAAAAGACACCATTTCGAGCGTGGCCGTTTTCCTGCGGGTGACACTTAAAAGCACCCACTACACTCTCTGAGTGGTTGGCGTTAGGAAGGGCATCCAGCTGTAGAAACTCTGCCAAATTAGATTGGAGCCTGGTGTTGCCATCCGGTTTCACCAGTCCTCAGTCAAATCGTCCAACCCATACTAGCATGGAAAGCGGACGTTAAACGATGATGATGATGATGATGTTTATGGCAGTCATTGCATACTCACTATCTACTGGCCTTTATGGGACAGGAAATAAGCCTACACACATACACACATTACACACACACACACACACACACACTGCCATTGAATATAATATCCTTGAAAGACTGAAAGAAAGCAGGTGTTCATCCTTACAACGAGAAGTCCATTGTGTGTGCATATTTGTACACACACACAGGTATATATTTATACACATTGCAGACACATCACACACACACACTCCTCTGCTTGAACTGGCAACTCCTGATGGTGTCACAGGAGTGTCGCTGTGCCTCACTGTACACAAATCACTTCAATGAGTCACAGCTTTGTGTACCAGATCTCAGATCTCTGCTAACAATTTAGCCATCCATTCCTTGTTCTTGTCCATCCATCTTTTCGTCTGCCCCTCTTCCCCCACCCACCCACCCAAGTTCTTTCGAACATGGTCTTGGCATGCCAATGGATATTGTTAAATGCCATTCCATCTTAACTTTCTTTTCTTTATCATTGTGGGGAGATCTTCATGAAGGCCAATTTGCTACTGGATGGTTTTTTTTTTTAATATTTTAATAAACTTGCAGCCCACATCACAACACGACGACCCAGGATGAAATACTGGCATAACCTCACATTTCCAGTGTCCGTCTGTCTGTCTCTCTCTCTCTCTTTGCTAAATGCAACACAAGAAACTCTCTGACCTTGAGTCACTTATGTAGCTTTACAGTTAAATATGTGTATGTACACACACACATACATACATGCTTTAATAAGTGTGTAGAATGGCCTAAAATTTGAAGGTGTGGGGGTAGTCAATTCCACTGAACTCAGGACTCGACTGGCACTTTATTTAATTGACCCATAAGGAGCAAAAGGCAAAGTTGACCTCAGCAAGATTTGAAACCAGAAGGGTTTCTATGCAGTTTTTACCATGCTGGCACAGGTTGGACGATTTGACTGAGGACTGGCAAACCAGATGGCTGCACCAGGCTCCAATCTGATCTGGTAGAGTTTCTACAGCTGGATGCCCTTCCTAACGCCAACCACTCCGAGAGTGTAGTGGGTGCTTTTACGTGCCACCGGCCCGAGGGCCAGTCAGACTACTAGCAACGGCCACTCTCAAATGGAATTTTTTTCGTGCCACTTGCATAGAAGCCAGTCCAGTGGCACTAGCAACGACCTCGCTCAAATATTTTTTCACGTACCACCGACAAATGCCAGTAAGGCGACGCTGGTAACGATCACATTCAAATGGTGCTTTTTACGTACCACTGGCACAGAAGCCAGTCAGCTGCTCTGGCAACAATCACGCTCGGATGGTGCTTTTAGCACTCCACTAGTACGGATGCCAGTCATCGAATTTGATTTCAATTTCACTAGCCTCAACAGATCTTCGCAAGCAGAGTTTAGTGTCCAATGAAGGAAAGGTACGCATAAGTGGGCTGGCTACACCCCTGGTAAAGACCATGGGTTATGGTCTCACTTGGCTTGCTGGGTCTTCTCAAGCACAGCATATTTCCAAAGGACTCGGTCACTAGTCATTGCCTCAGTGAGGCCTAATGTTCAAAGGTTGTGCTTCACCACTTCATCCCAGGTCTTTCTGGGTCTACTTCTTCCACAGGTACCCTCAACCGCTAGGGTGTGGCACTTTTTCACACAGCTATCCTCATCCATTCTCGCCACATGACCATATCAACATATATATATTCTATTTTTTTTACTCTTTTACACATTTCAGTCATTTGTGTCTGGCCATGCTGGAGCACACTGTCTTAAAGGGTTTCAGTCAAAGAAATCAACCTCAGGACTTATTCTTTGTAAGCCTGGTACTTGTTCTAATGTACCCTTTTGTTGAACTGCTAAGTTACAGGGACATAAACACACCAACATCGGTTGTCAAGTGATGGTGGGGTGGGGGGCAAACACAGACACAAATATACATGTAGGTCAACACGGGTGTGTGTGTGTGTGTGTGTGTGTGTGTGTGTGTCTTTGAGTTTGTCTATCTCTTCTGCCATCACTTGACCTGGTGTTGATGTGCTTACATCCCTGTATTTTAGCAGTTCAGCAAAAGAGACTGATAGAACAAGTATGAGGCTTAAAAAACCAAGGAGTATATATATATATATATATATATATATATATATATATATATACACTGTGCATAGATAAAAGATAGGCTGGAACATCTTAGATCATAAGTCTGTGAGATCAGCATTGATCTGGGGCTAAACAGCAAGAAAAACACATCAGATAATGTAGTTCTAGGTACACTTAGCCCAAGTAAAGAGGTCATAGCTGGAACACCTTTGATTGTAAGGTGTGTTGGATCAGGACTGACCATGGGTTAAACCACAAAACCCACAGTCACTAACCACTACCTTCGCTGGCCAAGCTGAACACCACCACATCAATCTTGGAATATCTTCAATTGTTATGGGCAATGTCCCTCCTCTTAGGTGAACAGGTAACAGATTCAGAAGAGCAGGGACCATTGTAGTAGTGGTTAGACAACCCAAAGAGAGGACACAGCTTAACAGGAGACAAGTATTTTAGATATAGTTCTAGATATATTAGTACATCTAGGACTACACTAACCAAAGTGACTTTCCTTATTCTTAAGACGGAAGGATTTGATAATGTGTGTAGAGAGGGTACACGGGGTGGAGTTAGGGTACCCTTAAACAGGGGTTTAGTAATTGTTTAGAGCTCAAATACCTTCTGTTTCTGCCAAGTCTTGAACACAACAGTTGGGGGAAGGGGTAGAGGCAGTGTCCTGTTAGGGGACACAGGGAATTAGGGACTTGACATCAGCTGGAATGAGTGAACAACAGAAATATAATTTACATCAACTTTCAGAAACCTGTAATGAGAGACAAGTGTGTGTGTGTGTGTGTGTTTGTCAGTGTGCATGCGTGTGTGTGTGTGTGTGTATTTGCATATTTCCTTGTTTTTATAGAAGCTGACACATAACTACATACTCGCTCTCCTCTCTCTCTCTCTCTCTCTCTCTCTCGCACACACACATCCCCCTCCTCCCTACAGACATTCATGCATGGATACCCCTTCCTTCCTTCAGGTACTCACATAGATAACTTCCACATTAAATACACACACCACACCCGAGTACACCTGCCTTTATCCATGCCAACACACATGAAAAGAAACCCCCTCCTACACACACATATCCCTACACAAACTCAAATATATTGTGGAGCATTTTTATAAATGACTGATTCAATAATAATAATAATAATAATTCTAATGGAGTGCCAAGCTTCAGTGAGCTGCAAAATTGAGTCCGTCTCTCTATTGTGTCTGTCATAAACCTCACCACTTCTCGTTATAATCTCTTTGATCTTTTTCACATACCTTTTTACACATTATCATCATAATCATCATCATAGTCATTATCATATTCTGATATATCAAGATTAGAGTCTTCTTCATGGTTGTTAGAGTCATAATATTTCAACGATTCAATCTTCCAGCTTCTTCAAGCCAAAATGTTGTGACTAACAACCAACACTAAAACACTCGTCTTTATTATTTTGTTATGTTTTTTTTAAAATTTTTTTTTCTACAGGTATTCTATAGAACTCTATAAGCCAGCACTGATTCTTTGTATCAAGAAGTCAGATGTAAACAAACAATGAAATGTAAAAACAAAAATGAGTATATGCCATATTTCATTCACACATTTCATTAGTGAATGCCTCAAATTGGCACAATACAGACACAAACGATCCATTGGAAGCTCTGGGAATCACGGCCTGCAAAGAGCAAAGACGTGGTATGAGCAAACCCCAGAAAGAGTCACTGAGAATGAGAATTGCCAAATCCAGTGCAATCACCTGACCAGACATAGGAAACAGGACATTGTTGTGGTGAATGAAAAAGACAGAACGTGTGTAGTAATCGACATAGCATGTCCCAGTGACAAGAGGATCAATGTGAAAGAAGAAGAAAAAATAAAAACAGCTACGACGCTTTGGAATGTGAAATACGAAGGTTGTGGTCAATGAGGAGAGTAGACGTGATAGCAAAGGTAATTGGTGGACTTTGGAAGTATCAGCACTCAACTACCAACATGGCTGAAGAAGATTGGCGGAAATGCGAAGGTAGAACGCCTACAAAAATCAGCATTGCTTGGAACTGAAAGAATTCTTGGCAGGGTTCTTGAAGCATCACCAGTAAAATAAGTGTCCCCTTAGTCTGCTGGCTGTGGACTCCATCATACCCTGCAAAATAAGCTGTGAGTTTTCATATAATGATAATAATAATAATAATAATAATAATAATAATAATTCCTCACTGCAGAAATCAAGACACAATACACATTGTTATTAAACATTTAGAAAATATCATCAGTGGACATGTGACGACCAGCACCAGCACCATCGCCATCAGCAATGCGGTCTAATGTAGATGCGTGAGTGACAAAAGCAAAGAGTAAACTGTGAGCATGTTAGTGTTAGTGTGTGGATATTAGCATGTGTGTGTGTATGTAATAGTGTTTGCATGTATATGTTAGTGTGTGTGTGTGTATGTATGTATTTGTCTGTGTGTGTATGTGTTAGCATGTGTGTGTGTATGTGTTAGTGATTTATTGACATTTCTCACTAATTACAAAAACTTCTGGAACACCCTTGATAAAATGTCAGAGTGGAGGCCCCTCCTTCTGTAGGGGAAGACTGGCATTTAAGGATCACCCCAGCCTTCACACAAGTCCCTACTGTTGTTTAGTCTCAGGTCAATCAAAGATGCTCTACCTGTGTCCATTCTATTCAGATATAAGTGTATCTTGGACTCCACTAGGTAATGTGTCCTCCTTTCCTTGCTGTTTAACGACGGGTTTGGGTGTACGACCTGCAAAGACCATGGATCTTCCCTCCCTCCCCCACCCTCACTAACTTATATAAAGTGTTGAACAATGGCCTGATGGGATACATATAGGATTAAAGAAGGGTGCAACAAGCCAAAAGTTCCTTTCTACTATATAACAATCAAGCTGCTGTTATGTAAAGTGTATGTGTGTGTATATATGCATATCATTATCATCATCATCATCATCATCATCATTTAATACCTGCCTTCCATGCTGGCATGGGTGGAATGGTTTCACAAGAGGCAGCCAGGCAGAAGCCTGCACCAGATTTCTGTGACTGTTTTGGCAGGATTTTTACAGCCGGATGCCCTTCCTAACACCAACCACTTAGCAAGGTGGACTTAGTGCCTTCTACATGGCAGAAGCACAGGCTATGAGGTCAGTTTTGGCAAGGCTTTTACAGCTGGATGCCCTTCCACCCATATATATCATCATCATCATCACCATCATCGAAATCAAATTCAATGACTGGCATCCGTGCTAGTGGAGCGCTAAGAGTACCGTCCAAGCGTGATCGTTGCCAAAGCAGCTGACTGGCTTCTGTGCCGGTGGCATGTAAAAAGCACCGTTCGAGCATGATCATTACCAGCGTCACCTTACTGGCACTTGTGCTGGTGGCACGTAAAAAAATATTTGAGCGAAGTCATTGCCAGTGCCGCTGGACTGGCTCCTGTGCAGGTGGCACGTAAAGAAAGTGGCACCATTTGAGTGTGGCCATTACCAGTACAGCCTGACTGGCCCTCGTGCCAGTGGCACGCAAAAGCACCCACTACACTCATTGTCTTTGTTTGAGGACCTGAAGAAAAAATATTCAGATGTGAAAGATGTGGAGTTCAAGGCAAGTCAAGGATGGTTCATGAGATTTAAAGAGCGAAGAAGTTATCACTCCATTAAGAAGCAAGGTGAAAGATTATATGTATATGCACAACAGCACCAACAACATATTTAGTTTTCAAATAAAGAGGATTCAGGTGAAATTTATAGAAAATGTTGATAAGAAATAAAACAGGAAGTTAGTGAATGTTTAAGTATTTAGGTTATGTCCCTTCTACTTCCTGTTGAGGAAGTGCAGATTGTGTGGAGAGGGCTTTATTTATGTACTATTTGTGCTCATTTATATATATGTGTGTGTGTGTGTGTGTATAGACACACACACATTTGTGTGTAAAGTATACATGTGTACACTTTACCAGAGTTCTTCCGACAATGCTTCCGACAATGGAAAGCATGTCTGGACGAATGCATTGCTTCAAAACAAAGAATACTTTGAAGACAATAAAAGTGTAAACATAAAAAACTAAGTGAATAAAATAATATTGCAAAACTCCAGAATCTTTTAGGTCCCCCCTCATATATAAACATGGTTGTGTGGTAAGAAGCATTTTTCTCAATCAAATGCTTCTGAATTCAGTCCCACAGAGCAGCAACCCTTGGGCAACTGTTTTCTATTATAGCCTTGGGCCGACCAAAGCCTTGAAATTGGATTTGGTAGATGGAAACTGAAAGAAGTGCATGTGTGTGTGTGTGTGTGTCCTTATCTTGACATCGCATGATAGTTGTAAATGAGTGTGACTGTCATCTAAACGGTGTTCTTTAATTTCAATCTTCTGCAAAAATATGTCTGATCATGGGGAAATGTTATTTTGCTTGGAAACAGGCATCAGCTGATGAAAGGAAGGGCATCTGGTCATAGAAAGTCTGCTTCAATAAACCCGCATCCAACCCACGCAAGCATAGAAATGAGGTCTTTAAACCAATGACGATATTTTGATATCGTTGAGCAATATATTCCTGGTAAAAGCAAAAAATTTAAAAAAAACAAAAAAACTGATCAGAATGTTACTGATGTATCTTTTAGAGATGCAGACAGGAAGCCCATCGCCTCTTCCCTGCTGGAGGTAAATATACAGAGACCTGGTTTGCTCATTGATGATAAATGGCAGAAGGAAAAGTGTAGCAAAAAGTTAAATCTGGAAGAAAAGAAGAGCTGTCTCTTGTGAGATGATGTCAGTTGTGGCTGAAACGGGGCAGCTGTGGGTTCTCTTTTCTCTAGTCTGAAAAAGGGAACAGCCATGAATGTTGGCAAAACAAATTTTCTATCACAAGGGCAGTAACGGAATATTTTGTGTTTTTCTAATTCTGGATGTTAATGAAATATCAGTGAATCAAGCGGAGTTATGTGTTGGAGGTGTATTGACAAGTGATGGTCAGCAGGAAGCTGGAGTTGCAGGTACTGGCACAGTAATGTAGCATCTCAAGCATTTGATCGTCAGAGAGTCTCTCGGTCATGCCTGGGAATCCAACCTGAAAGTTGCTTCTATGGAGGAGGAGATACCTGAGGATTCTACCCCCGAGGGGCTGGGGAGAGAAGATGGAGGGGTAAAGTTCAAGAAGGCAAAATGGCTTTTAAGGAAGATTGACAATTACTCCCTATTGGCAACCTTTCTTTCTCCTGCTCCATTGTGGGTGCTGACCAAGGACATAACACCACATCAGGGGACTGATAAAACTTGGGAGTGCGGGGGGTCATTGCAAATATTACACATACATTGTGTGTGTGTGTGTGTGTGTGTGTGTGTGTGTGTGTGTGTGTGTGTGTGTGCGTGCAAGTATATATAATCTGTCAGTGAGGCAGTTAAACACAGCAAGCCACAGTGTGTTAAATAGCTATTGTCTATATAATAACTCTACAATGTATATAATTACTTTTGTGTATATAATTATTAGTGTGTATATAATAACCAGTATGTATATAACTCTATGGCTAGCCTAAATACCTGCAGTAACAAGTTTGACCTCCTTAATTCACACTGAGAATAGGGGTCAAATGAATGAGGGAGCTGGTGTAGTGTGTGTGTGTACAATAAAAATATCTTTATATATTTCACAGAGGAGATGGTGTTGTTGGTGGTGGTGGTGGAAGGGTGCTTGTGAGGGGGAGATGGTGGTGGTGGTAATGGAAATGATGTTGTCTATAGTTAAGGATGTTAACTGGCTCAGGTCAAACACAGAAACAGAGAGAGAGACAAACAGACAGACAAGGTTGGTCCTGTGTAGTAGTAGTAGTAGTGAAAAAGTTGAAAGAGAGTGGTGGTGGTGGTGGTGGTGGGGACTCCCTTTATCTTGATAACAACACTAAGGAAGAGAAGATCAGTTTTAAAAAGCAATAAATAAATAAATAACCAAACAGACACACAGACAGACAGACAAGGATGGTTTTTATGGAGAAGAGAGAGTGAATGTAGGTTTTCTTTAGAGGTGATAATATTGAAACAAGGACCTCAGTCATTGGGGCTAGCAGAAAAAAAACACAAAAAAACTTCTTTATTAACAGAAATAAACAAGATGTCTTTGAAATAATTCTCTTAACCAAACATCACCATTATCATCATCAACATCATCGTAATAACAACCTTGAACAAATATTTTCTACCATATTGTCAGGTCAGCCAAAGATTTAGCAGTGAAAATTAGGAGACAGAGGAAGCTACTAAACATACACACATACATACATACATACATATATATATATCTATACTATATATATATATATACACACAAATATTTACACACATAAATATACATATGTACATACATAATCGTTGTTTTCACATCCACTTTTCCATGCTTGCATGAGTCAGTCATAATTGGTTGAGGTAAATTTTCTATGACTGGATGCTCTTCCTGTCACCAATCCACACCTGTTTCCAAGTAAGGTAATATTTCCCCTAATCCTTTGATCACAAATATATTAACTCTTAGAACTTCTAGTTAACTACTTAATGTTTTATGTCACCTATGTTAACCCTATCCATCTGTCTTCTACCCAACCGTTTAACCCTTTCATTACCCCATTTCTAATGAAAGACACTGCCTTTCTTTCCAGTAAATTTGAAAATAACAAAGAATTTAGTAATAATTGCTTTGATGTTATTAAGCTGGGGTGTGGAAGATAAGTGAAATTTTAGTGAAATGTTTTAATTTGCATCGGAGCACAGGCAATCTCAAAGGGTTACTATTAAAGGGGGCAAGAACAAGTTTTAACCCTTTTGTTACCATATTTCTGTTGAAAATCATTGTCTTGGTTTCGATTAATTTTGGCAATAATGAAGGATTTAGTAAAATCATTCCTATTCAGCAGGAGAACCTGGATTAAGTTTGGATGGGTGGGTTTTCTTTTTTGATCATTTTCAAACAGAACCAGGGACAATCTCAGGCAGGTTGGCATCAAAAGGTTTACTGCTCCTTATATTATTAATTATGTTAACCCTCACTTAACGACGACCATCATCAATGTAGATATTTTCCCCAGTGTTTGTACATTGGTGTGGGTCATGGTTGAACGAGCAGCGGAGGGAATCAGTTGAGTGGCGTTTATTTAATGGAGTCACCTCAGAAATCATGAAACGGTTCATTTATTGATTCTTGTTCCCTTTCATATGCACACACACACACACACACAAAATCATTCATGCAGATCACTAAATATATATTAGTTTCCATTTCTTTCTATAGTTCTATAAAACCAACAAATCTGGATTTACTGCAATTTCTAAAGACAACTGTTGCTGCCATTGTATCCGGGTGTATGTATGTATGTGCGTTTGTGTCCCCCCCCCTTTTTATAGTTAATCTCGCATAAAGTTTGCCATGGTGGTGTGGGAGGGGGTAGACACACATGATATCTTTTGATTTTAGAGAATAACACAACTCCATGAAAAGAAACTGGTTTATTCACCCCCCCCCCCCGGCTTCTCATTTTCTTATGCTCTCTCTCTCTCTCCTCTGTCTTTATCTCTATTTCCCTATATTTGCTTACCCCATATTCTTCCTACACCAGCTCCAGTCCCCTTCCACACCTGGTTTGTCTATTTTTTTTTCTACCTGGTCAAACCCTTCACCTCACCACCACTATCACTTGACCCCCTCAATCTTCCCTAATCCTGACACTCAACAATAACACAAAATACTCACAGAGCACATGTGCGCACACGCATGCAGGCATGCACACTTCATTTAATCTTTTCAAGCAGCAAATTTGCTGCTGTTAATATTTTCAAAAGGTTCTTTCGCTAACGAATGCTTTGCCACCTTTACAGACAATGGCAGTACATCTATGTCTGAGGGTCACACTCCACAACAACTCCAATATCACCAAAGTCTTTGACAATGTTTCATAGCGGGGAAGGGGCTTTTATAGAAATCGATATTGATCTAATCTAATTAGCTTTATAGAGATCAACACGGCCTTTCAGTTCTTGGATGTTATTAATTATCCAAGATTTGAAAGTTCTTCACAAGATACAGCAATCTGTATTTTCTGGCAAAAGATTCTCTTAAAACTTTCTGTTTGACCATTGATTACAATGGCACCCAAAAGTCTATTACTTGACACCAAAACTGTAGTCTTGTCATTAAGGATCCATTGTTCTGTCATTCTTAAATTCTATCTCCACTCATCCAATTGACAATCCCCCCCCCTCCACACACACAATTCAGCTTCAGCTTTTAAATCCAACATGTTCTTTCATTAGATATCCACATGTAGCCATGAAGCAAACATGGGGATACAGGGTTAACAAAGGACTGGGTGTAGAGTTATTTATGGGGGTAGATTTAGGGGTTAATGACCAGTGTAAGTTGTAGCATTTGGGTTAAGAGGAAATAATGTGGACTGAACAGTACTGGAAAAGAAGATGAATGTCACAACATCACGTAACGCTTGTAATACTGTTGGTTGAGTCTTTTTAACAATATTATAAGAGTGTGTTTAAGGGGGGGGGGACTGATTGGTGGTGAATGCGAAAGCAGATGTATAGGATTATGTATGTGCATGTGTGTGTGTGTGTGACAGACAGAAAGAGGGAGACAGGGTGGGGGGGGGGTAAATTACAGCAACTCCATTGAGTTCTGTGGGAACAAACATTTATTGCTTAAACTTCCAGGACACACAATAGTGTGGCAGTGGGGGGGGGGGAGTGTTTGTGTTGATTGTAGCAGTCGTTGGATTGGTGGTGGTGGTGGTGGTGGTGGTGGATTTGAAAAAAAAATATATAGTTGCCCTAGAAACTGATAACACTGGAGATATTGTCAGCTAACAAGTTGATATCTGACAGTGTGTGTGTAGACAAAATAAGAGGAAGTGTGTGTATTCTTTTACCTGTTTCAGTATTAGGCTGTGGCCATACTGGAGCATTCCCTTGAAGGAGTTTATTGAATAAAATCAACAGTTCATATTTTCAAGCCTTGGTTTCTTTCTACTGAACCACACGATTGCAGGGATGTAAACAAACCAACAACCACTGCCAAATGGCAGGATACACACACACACAGGCACAGACATGACTGTGTGGTAAGAAACTTGCTTCCCAACCACAAAGTTCAGGGTTCAGTCCCAGTGTGGCACCTTGGGCAAGTGTCTTCTTTTATAGCCTTGGGCTGACCAAAGCTTTATGAGTGGATATGGTTGACGGAAACTGAAAGAAGCCTGTTGTATACATATATATATATATACGTGTGTATATTTACGTGTGTGTATGTCTGTGATTATCCTCCCACCACTGCTTAACGAGAGGTTTCGGTGTGTTTATGTTCCGTAACTCTGCAGTGTGTGTGTGTGTGTGTGTGTGTGTGTGCATGTCTGTATCCATAACATTTGACAACTGGTGTTGGTTTGTTTATATCCTCGTAGCTTAGCTGTTCAGCCACCAGATACTGACAGAAAAATAGCAGACTTAAAATAACTGCTGGGGGCAATTTTTTCAACTAAAACTTGCAAAGCAGTGCTCCAGCATGGCCACAAGTGAATGAACAAACAAAAGAAAGTAGCACTCAATATAGATATTCGGTGTTTCATGTATTTGATAACAGTTTGTCTCCATTCCACTGAAACAAGTCAAAGAAAAGAAAAAAAGAAAAAAAAATGTGGTTTTGGCTGGTTTTAAGCAGATTTCATGTCTGTGGTCACCTTAAGATAAAAGGGTCTTGGAGGGTCCATGACCGAGAATAAACTTAGGATAATCAACATCTCTCTTTCCCTCTTTCTCTGTTTCTGTCGTACAATCTCTCTCTCTCTCTCATCTTGTATTCATCCTCACATCTAAATCAAACCCAGCTAGATATGGTTCACCATTTTCAGTGGAACTTGAGTTCTATGGAGGTCAGTAGAACAGAGATAATTCAATTATGTCTCCAAAGGTCAAGTCATGCTTCTACATAACCTAAAATTGCTCCTGATTCCCCCCCCCTACTTGCAACCTATTCAGGACAGTCTATAAATACACACACACACACACACACACACATTGTGATTCCACTGAGGAATGGCAGTGCTAATCCCCAGTTGTTAGAATAGAAGCATTCAATGAATCCAGAGCACAAGACTGGTTTCAAATTTTGGCACAAGGCCAGCAATTTTGGGTGTTCAACCAGTATTTACTTTATTGACCCTGAAAGGATGAAAGTTGACCTCAGTGGAATTTGAACTTAGAACACGAAGATGGACGGAATGTTGCTAGGCATTTTGCCCAGCATGCTAATGATTTTGTCTTAAATACAGAGCATCATACCAAATAATATTAACAGGATATTACGTTGTCATTTCCATTAGCTTACAGTTGTTTCTGCCATAAGAATCATTGCACTTAGAGCTGTGTGCTCGGGTGATATATTTATAACTTCTTCAGAGCCATTTAACTGATAGGATCCAGTCAATTGTCGGACACACACACACACCTGAAAAGAGGGTCTGTGGGAAACGTGACCCATTTTTTGTCTCCCGCACCATTGCACTGTCCCTTAATTTTCCATTCAAACCCATTTGTTTATTGTTAGCTCCCTATTGGGGTCGGCTCCTTGCTGCCTTCACTCTGTTGTCCACCTTTAAACAACTGCCACCGGCACCACCACCACCACCACCATCATCATCATCACCTTTAACACTTGCACTAAACAGAAAGTCACTCGCAAACACAAAAACACTAAAACAGACGGGGGATGGGGTATGAAGGGACAAGACCTGCTTTACAATAACAACCCCCCCACCACCACCACCGAATTCAATACTTGTGACAAAAGAACACAGCAAACCACCACCACCACCACAACAATGTTAAGGCTGATAATAATAAATCAGAGAAAACAGAGGAGATGGAAGTGAAATGCTTAAACAAAAAACAAACACTCAACATGTTAAAATAGAAAGAGATTGATAACACGTGCACACACACACACACAATGCATGTTCACATACACAAAACAGTAAGATCTTGAAAGTGCTACAGTGAATTAAATCAGTCAATAGCAGTAACTTCCAAGAGACAGTTTTACTGGTTGCTTTGGAAAATCCGGATGTTTCTTTTTAAATTTTAATAGGCGCAGGAGTGGCTGTTTGGTAAGTAGCTTGCTTACCAGCCACATGGTTCCGGGTTCAGTCCCACTGCGTGGCACCTTGGGCAAGTGTCTTCTACTATAGTCTCGGGCCGACCAAAGCCTTGTGAATGGATTTGGTAGACGGAAACTGAAAGAAGCCCGTCGTATATATGTATATGCAGATATATATGTGTGTCTGTGTTTGTCACTCCCCAACATCGCTTGACAACCAATGCTGGTGTGTTTACGTCCCCATAACTTAGCGGTTCGGCAAACTTCCAAAGAATAAGTCCTGGGATTGATTTGCTCAACTAAAGGCGGTGCTCCAGCATGGCTGCAGTCAAATGACTGAAACAAGTAAAAGAGAGTAAAGAGTAATAATTGGTTGAGTTATAGACAATTAGTTAATTAACTAACAAAATAAACAAATGAAACCCTCACTTTGTGTGTGTGTGTGTGTGTGTATACATACATACATACAGGGTGCAGTGAATAAATTGTCGTCTAAATTATGCAAAAATGAAAATATCACTGACATCTCATTTTAACAGATATATTTACCAAAATTACATGAAAATATCTTGAAATACTAAAGAGTAAATTTATTCAATAAAATCGCCACTGGCTTCAACCTTGGCCTCCAGACGACTTTGGAATCTCCTGCAACTCTTCTGGGCAGTCTCCTTGTCTAAATTGGTGAATGCTGCCATAATCCTTGCCTTCATCTTTGGTGTAAGAAGGAGTTTTGTTGGTCTCTTACTCAACTGCACCCCACACATAATAATCAAGAGGGTTGCAGTCTGGGGAGTTAGGTGACCAGATGTGGTCGCAGAAATTGTCTGACAGCCATGACTGGGTTCTGCTGCTTGTTTGGCATGGTGCAGAATCCTGTTGCCAGACATAGTCTTCCAGCAGCCACCCTCTTGACCCAGAGCAGCATTACCTCCTCCAGGCACTTGATGTAGGCTTCCGTGTTGGGTCTGAAGCTGTGTGAGAAGTCGAATGGAGGCATAACGTCACCATCACTAGTGATCACTCCAAACACAATGATGTTGACTGGATGTTTGATGTTTATCCCTCTCGGTACATGTTTTGGGGGACACAGTAAGCCAACAGTTGTTCTCTGTGTTCACCATCTGATCCTGGCAGAAATTCTTCTCATCTGAGAAAAACCAAAGTATGCTTGAGTTTGTTCAAAAACTTCGTAGTGTGGTCTTTCCTCTTGTCCTTGATGGCTTGTGATAAAAATTGGCCCTTTCTCATCTTGTATGAGGAATACTGAATGTCTTCATGCACTACTTACCTGATAAGAAACTCAGACACTCCCATGGACCTGATTGCCTTGGAGAGATCGTTGTCAATCATGGGTTAAGACATACTCATTAAGACTATTTTAAACACACCTAATTAGAACACTTGACTTCAAATAACATCATGGCTAGCATTTAATATTAAGACAGATCTGAATGAAAATGAAAGAGAAGTGAGTTTGTTGTGACAGTGTAACAACCTTCAACAAAGCCACAGTAATTAACAGAACACTCAGCATGTTTTAAGCTAAATATACATCACATCTTGGAGTTTGTTAAGACAATAGTTTATTTATGGAGCTGGTGTGTGTGGTAGATAACAACTTGTTTATTGTGAAAGATTAACTGAATTTGCAACAAATAGACTCACTTATCTGCACTAGGCAGCTGAAAATGCATACAAACATGCATACATATATACACATATGCACACATAAATATATAGGTGCATGTGTACGTCAGTATATTTATACACACACATGTATGAATATGTGTGTGTGTATACATATATATATATATATATATATATATATATATATATATATATGACATTGTTATTTTACATCCATTTTTCATACTGGTTTGGGTTCAGCAAAGTGCATCTAGGATTACATGATCAACCAATGTGTTGCTTCTTTCTGAATGTAGTATAGTTGATTTGAGTGTGATTCAGTTGCTATTTCTAGCATGTTAAGTGCAGTAGTTTGTTGTTGTTGTAGTTTAACCCTGGGTGTGCCATCATGTGGCACACCTATGATCAAAATGCTCTAGCTGTTACCCAACCCTCTCCCCTTCATAAGATAAACCATGTATGAATGAAAGATCATCCTTGTCCTCATTTCACATCCACTCCTACATGCTGTCTTGGGTTGGACGGGTTCTTTTCTAATTAAGAGCCAAGTTAATTGAGCTGCGAACTTGGCTGGTTTTCACAAAAGACAACAAAGAAATTACAAGAAATCTGACTCATCCTGATAAATGGTACGCAGTCTCTAATGCTTCCTCTTGTTCCCACAAATCCACATCAATGCCTGCGTAGGTGCTCTGCTCAATAATTTGGCAATTTGACCCGAATGACTACACAAAGCACTTCCAGACAACAAAGATTTACAACTTAAAATGGTTGCCAAATTAATGAGTGGAGCACTTACGTAGGTGTTCATGTGAATGTTTGTTTTAGCAGAGGATTTGTGGGAACAAGAGGAAGTGTACCATATATCAGGATGTGTACCATATATCAGGATGAGTCAGGTTTCCCACTGTTTCCTCTACGGGGACTAGAAGAGGCAGGATTCGCACTCCAACCTCATAAAACCCTCACCAGTAAGGGCTACACAAAAACAGACCCATGGGTTGGAAGGTTGTCGCCAGAGTGGTACAAAGGCATCATCCGTCAGGAATTGTAAGGAAGAACTAACGAATGGTGGATGCAGTGACACGCTGTTACAGTGCATGGCCTCATACTACTACTACTACTACTACTACTACTACTACTTGGGTCAACCGACATCTTATAAATAAAATTAGAGTAGAGGGAGAATGCAGAAGCTTGTTCGATGGATTATTCTGGTAATTCACAAAAGCCTTGCCACATTCACTGTGTTTGTGATACTGATTCTGCCTTAGAACCCTGCTGAGGGTACACACGTCTCTGGAATACTCAACCACTATCATGTTAATTCAGTAGCAGATAATGTCATCAGAGGGTTATTGTTCTATAGGTTACTGGATCCCAATTTTAAATTCAATTAAAAAATAATAGCTATTGTTGTCAAAATGGTTGAGGAGGTGGTGGAATCCTGAATTGAAGAGGAGATGGTCACAGCTGTATCAAGGCTGGCTTAGGGCTAAACACCATGTCTGAATTCAAGACAGGATGGTCATGTGTGGACCATTTTCAATCATAGATCTGTTAGATTAACATTGATCAGGGGCTAAATAACAACACAATCAGTACAGTTAGTAAATCAGCCTGATCAATCTTCAATCAGTTATCAATTACTCAACCATTTTTTAATCACCACTCAATCAATCAACCAGTCATAAATCAACAATCAACTATAAATCATGAATTAATCAATCATCAGTTAGCCAATTGTTTATGAATCAGTCAGATGTAAATCACCTAGCATCAGCCAATCCACTGTCAATTTATCAGTCAGTCACCAATCATTAGTCAATCACTCATCAGTCAATAAGTACAGCTGTTTAACCCTTCATGTAAAATATCTTCCCTTTGTTGCTATTTAATACAAAAGTTCCATTGTTTCTTCGACAGAAATACCTTGCCAACAAAACAGTCTTTTCACAACACATTCTGCAACGGAGAAAGAAGAGGATCGGGGGGGGGGGGAGGGGGAGGGGAGCGGTGATAACACCACTTGCAAGTGACGTAGAGCTCCACCACCACTATTGTCATCATCACCATCATCACTACCACCACCACCACCACCACCACTCACACAACACTGTGACCTTATCTTATATTCTATTTCATTCTGTAAAATATTCTGCTACTTAACTAAGTACATACTTTCTCACACACACACACACACATAAATACATAGACAGATGTATACACACACACACACACACACACAAACAGATTTTTGACAGCTTTATAATTGCAGCAACTGTCGGCATCCTTATTGCTTGCAACTTGTTGTCGTCGTTGTTGTTGTTGTACTCAAGGCATTAAATAAGTAGAATCGATCGAGAGTCAGCCATAAAATTCTTCCAGGGCCAATAAAACAAAGAACCAGATGTGTGTGTGTGTGTGGAGGCATGTCAGTGTAATCGGCTAACTCCCCCTCCCCTCAAAATTTCTGACCTCCTGCCTAAATTAGAAACAAATATTGTTCTTGTTGCTGTTATTGTTGTTGTTTTTAATTGTTTCTCTCTACAGTTCTTTAATTCTGTTCTTCTCCCCCCCTATTATTTAATGCATTTTGCTCTCCACCACCTCCCCCCTTCATTCCCCCCTCTCTTGAAGCACTCTCATGACGCCATATCCTGCTTCTCTTCCCACCCTCCCACCCTCTATTTTTACACTTCCATAACTTGTTCTGTCAGCAATCACCGACAGATTCGGGGGGGGGGTTTGTTGGGAAAAGGTCATTCCCAGTATATATATATATATATATATATATATATATATATATATGAGAATAGACAGAGTGAACAAGAGAGAGAGAGACGGAGGAATTACGGCGGGAGGGGGGGAGTAGGAGGTGTCCCAATGAAGAAATAATTGAGTGACGAGTGACATTATTTTATGAAAGAAAGTCAATTGGACGCCTGACATAACAACGCCACAGACAAGCTGGCTGTCATAGCTACAGTGAAGTTGTGGTACTTTGGTTATACAGACAGTACCTTGATAGGGTACTGCGAAGTAAGTGCACACCGTGGTACCTACTTACAGCTAAGTAAACTGGGCTGGTTGACACAGTAAAAAAAGTTAAAAGACAAAAATGGCTTTTAGAATAAAGGAAATCTTTCTGTTTTAACACTGAGACCTTAAGCAAGACTTTTGGTTTTTATATAAGCTATGGTTATGTATTAATATATGCAAGAAGTAAAAAAGTTGTTGATATCAAGATTGGATTTCAGCTCTTCCTTGTAACTGTTCCATTCACCGACAGATAATTGTTTTGGGAAAGGCATGAACGTCACAACTGCTTATGTACACCTCCTCACAACAGGAATCAGAAGGTAGACTTAAGAAGAGAATTCATCACAAAAGACCAGAGTACCTGCATCAGGACAATGCATCTGTCCACAATTCCATCCAGGTAACCAACTATTTGACAGAAAAAGAGTATCACCATTTTCCTTTTCAGTCTCCCTACAGTCTAAAGCTTGCTCTCTGTGACATTTGCTTGTGTCCCCAGTCTGAAGGAGGGGGCAGTCGTTTTGAAGATGAAGAAGGCTGTGACGGGGGTGTTGGACACCTTCACTTTAGAAGACTTCTATGGGGGCCTTCATGAAGTGGTTGGAGCACCACAACAAGTGTATTGATGTCAGAGGAAACTACTCTGGAAGAGATTAGAGTTTAGTACTTCTTGGAAATTAGGAAATGTCTCTCCTGAAAAAAGTCTCAAATCTTCTGAGATGCACTTTGTGTATGCATATATATAATTATATCTGATGTTGTAATTGGAGGAAGTGTACCAAAAATGAAATTGTTTAAGTAGATCCTACATGACATCTGAGAGGTTGCTTTCTCCAATTCATGTCCATGTTTTTGTTTTTGCATCAGATTCAGTGATTTCATTTCTAAGTGTTTCTGGACATATACTTATATATGTGTGTATGTGTCTGGGTTTGTCCCCTCCAGCATCACTTGACAACCGGTGCTGGTGTGTTTACATCCTCCTCGTAGCACAGCAGTTCAGCAAAAGATAGAGTGAGTACTAGGCTTACAAAGAATAAATTCTGAGGTCAATTTGTTCAACTAAAGGTGGTGCTCCAGCATGGCCGCAGTCAACTGACTGAAACAAGTAAAAGAGTATATATATATGTGTGTGTGGGTGTATATATATATATATATATATATATATATATATATATATATATATATATATATGTATATTCTTTTATTCTTTTACTTGTTTCAGTCATTTGACTGCGGTCATGCTGGAGCACCACCTTTAGTTGAGTAAATTGGCTCCAGGACTTATTCTTTGTAAACCTAGTACTTACTCTGTCAGTCTCTTTTGCGAAACCGCTAAGTTACAGAGACGTAAACACACAAGCATATACACACATATACATACATACATATATATATATATATCAGGTCATCCCATAAGTTCTGTCCGATTTTACCTTTTTTAAAATTAAGCGCAATTTAATAGTATTTTAGAATGTCTAATGGAATTTAAAATTATTTTTGTGCCTTTGTGTACATTTAAACTAATTAAATATTATTTTACAGAATAATAGAATTAAAATTTCTTTGATTAAAACCCTTTCTAACTAGGAAGTATCCAAAGAGCATTTGAGGCACATAATGCTTTATGAGTACGAAAAAGGAAGCTAGCATGGGTTGGACGATTTGACTGGGGACTGGCGAACCAGATGGCTACACCAGACTCCAATCTGATCTGGCAGAGTTTCTACAGCTGGATGCCCTTCCCTAACGCCAACCACTCCGAGAGTGTAGTGAGTGCTTTTTACATGCCAGAGGCACGAGGGGCAGTCCGGCGGTACTGGCAATGGCCATGCTCAAATGGTGTTTTTTACGTGCTACCTGCACAGGAGTCAGCCCAACGTTTTGTTCACATGCCACCAACACAAGTGCCAGTAAGGCGAAGCTGGAAATGATCGCGCTCAAATGGTGCTACCGCTGCTCTGGCAGTGATCCCGCTAGGGTGGTGCTGTTAGCACTCCACAGTAGAAAAATTAGGGGAAAGAGTCGGGAAAGGGTTTTATTTGATTCAGCTATAGTTTACTGATATTTCTGAATAAACCCAGTGGAATGGATGAGAAAAATCAACACCACTTCAGGATTTGAACCCCAAAGCAAGTGGAAACTAAACTAAAATTACTGACATCTTTTATTTGTCAGGTGGGTTAGTGATTCTGTCTTCCCAGGACAGGAATTTAACAAAAAACCATGAAGGAACAATTGATGTCAGTTTGGTGTGTGTGTGTGTGTGTGTGGAAAAGGGAGATGACAATAGGAGAGGAGGGAGAGAGGAGAAGGGGAGGTAAAGAGTAATTGGGAGAGGGAACACTTAACGTGTGAGGGGGGAAAGAGGTACAAAATAAACCTGAATTATAATAATTGTAATGGAAAGACAAAATGGTAGGCTGTAGGAGTGAGGATATGTATGAGGGTGAGTGTGAGTGAGGATATGTATGAGGGTGAGTGAGAGTGTATGTGAGAGATTGTGTTTGTGCATGAGAATGTATTTGTGTGTATGTGTGAGAGAGGGAGAAAGAGAGAGAGAGAGACTGAGAGAGCAACTGCCTGACAAATATAAAAGGTCTGGAAAAGAAAGAGGATGAGAGGACATTGTGAAGTTAATGGAGAAGGTGGTGGTCCCTCCGAAGAATGTGAAAGAAAGAGAGGAAATTGTGAGAGGGTGGGAGGACAGTGGACGTGGGTGGGAGTGTAGGGTGGAGGTGGGAGAAAGACAAAAGGCAAGAATTAGAGAATAAATAATAAGACTACAATGACGACATACCATATAAGGAAAGCATGTCAACAGTACAGCGGGTTGATGGATGACCTTGGTAGGTCAAAGAGGAGCAGGTTTTGTCAGTTAGGGGGGGGGGGGTGACATTGGTTTTATTGTTTTTACAAAAGTGAACATAGCAAAAAGCATGAAGGAATTTTTAGATGGGTCACATTGTTTTTAATTTGCTTCTTTGTTCTAGGTTTTGACTGTTCAGAGATTAATATACAATTTGTTTTCTGTCTCCAAAATGGCAACTTTCCAACAAATTGCAATCTGTATAAAAGATTTCGTTATTGATCTGGTTTTTTTTTTGTTTTGTTTTTCTGTCTCATACCTCATGATTAAAACAAAAATGCACCCCCACCTCCAACAGACAGCTTTAGTACATGTGTATGTATATGTATTTTTTTTTTCTGTAGTTTCAGCTCAGAGCTGCGGCCATGCTGGTGCACCGCCGTTTTGCTACACTGTTATTGCTGAGAGCCTCCTCTAATATGTGGCACTTGGTGAAGAATGAAGTTTCATGTAGCTACCCTCATTTGCACCTCTTGCTGTGAGGTAGGTTCATCTGGGACTCTCAACAGGAAGATATCCAGCTTTCCGTATTTGGCCATTTACTGTGAACATTAGACGTTAACTACAGCCAAAGAGACGGATCAGTCTTTTAAGACCTAATTAAACGACTGATTAGAGGAAGACGAGCAGGCAGCTGTCAAGAAAATGAACAACCATTAATTAATGTCTTGCGGAGGATTAAATGGTTTTCATTTGCATATTTCAACATTGTTGAGTCAGTCGAACTCCATTGGAATGGAATGGAGGTCCAACAGATCTGGGAAAGAAATAGTTTCTGATGCATCACAAAATGAAAGACAAACAAAATGGCGATGTCGTCTGTAAAACGTTTCTGTAACTAAAACAGTTTAATATACTTTTGAGCCTAGCAAAGAAATTTGGTCGGCTCTAATACCAAACCAGTCAAAATCAGTTTGAAGACTGAGCTCCTGCTAAGTACTGGGGGCCTGTTGAAGACTGAGTATCATCTGAGCCTTGCGGGGGGGGGGGGGTCAAGAAAATTTATAGGTCATTGAAATATTGGTCATAGATTTAGGTTGTCTCATTAATGGCTGCATTTTAGTGAAGGGAGAATCGGTAAATTAACCACTTTAATTTATGCCAGAAAATGGTGATCTGAGGACTCATCACCCCCTCCCCCAACCTGTCCCATCTGGAAAAAGCAATCATCATACTCCCTTCCAACCCACAGGGAATGCATTTATGAAAACAAATCTATGTTAAATATTGTTATTGTGAAAGTAGCAGTATTTCACCCATCTTTATGCTCTGAGTTCAAATTCCACCAAGGTTGACTTTGCCTTTTGTCCTTTTGTGGGGGTCAACATAATTGACCAGTCCTCTCTCCACCAAAATTTCAGGCTATAGCAGAATGGATTATTACTATCACCATCATCGTCATCAAGATGGCAAGACTAGCAGAATCGTTAGCACACCAGGCAAAATGCTTAGTGGCATTTTTCATTTGGCTTTACATACTGAGATCAACATTGTCTTTCATTCTTTCGGAGCACTGGGATTGATGTATATTGTCTTGCCCCTCCCCTCAAAAACTGCTGACCCTGTGCCAAAAATTTGAAATCATCATCATCATCCAACCATTCCATGTGAAATGGCACATTAGTCCCTCCAAATCTGTTCTCTCATATGGTTCAACAATTTTTGCAGAAAATTTAACAGAAAAGAAGTTAACCCCTTGTTTAACCCTTGTCTCTTTTTTAAGAAGTACTACCTGAAGACCCCTGCCCCTCACAGTACAGCCATTCTAAAAGAGTTGGGGATGAGAGAGAAGAAACAACTCCGGTACTGGACTAGTTAATGGATTTAGGACCCAGAAAAAATGAAAGACAAAGATAACCTTGGAAGAATTTAAACTCAAAACAAGGAAAGTTGGAACAATTGCCACAACAAACTTGCCTGACTCTCAGACTATTCTGGTGCCTACTGACCACCTTACAATGACCAATCACTTACAATTCATCAAATATGACCATTACTTTCGACATATGTTAACAGCCGTGCTAACTTGTTGCAGCTCTGCATATGTGTGTGTGTGTGTATATGTGTATGTGTGTGTGTGTGTGTGTGTGTGTGTGTGTGCATTTAGGCTTGGTAGGACAAAGAAGAGAGAAAGAGAGAAGGCAATACATGAATAGACATACTTTATAATTTCTAATTTACAGAAAGTTACAAAAGTTTGAAGCATGGTACTTACCAAAATTGGGTAAGTGCCATACTCAACCTTTATGGCAATTTTCTAATTTTAAGCAAGTTCAAAATAAGAAAAACATCACACACGTACACATGCACACGCACACACACACACACACGCACGCGCGCGCACACACTATATATATATGTGTGTGTGTGTGTGTGTGTGTCTGTGTGTTAGCTCTTATGTGCACGAAACTCCCGGATCTTGAATCACTCTCTTGCTTCTGCTGAATAATGAAAATTTATGTATACTCATATTTTGACTTATATTTTTCCTGTTTGCACCAACATTATATATATATATATATATATATATATATAGTTCAAAACTTAGTTGTATATATATATATATATATATATATATATATATATATATATATACAGAGAGAGAGAGAGAGTAATTCAAGATCCAGGAGTTTCTTGCACTTAAGTGTCAACACATGAAACTCTTGGACCATGAGTCACACTGTTGCTTCTGTTAAATATTGATAAAAAAACATATATATATATATATATATATATACTAGCAGAAATACCCGGCTTTGCCCAGGTTAAAGAGAATAATGAAATCTAAAAACGCCGTCTAGACTACGCAACCCTCAACTGTTAGTAGCTACGATACCATATTTCTACATTAATAACTCTCCAATCCATGCCAGCATGGAACATAGACATTAAGTGGAATGCCAGTCTCTCATCTAGGAGGGCCTTGAAATCAATGTTACCAACTGGGGACTATGTGTGTCGCAGTGATAATAAAAAGACCCAAAGGAGGTCTGCAACGAAATAATTTTACTCAACACTTTGCAAGTGAATCAGTGGAGGCAAAGATCCGTCTCATTTACTTGACAATTTATGCACCACATTGCAGAAATCACAATATAAGTATATCTGAAAGGGTAGTCTGACACTGTTGTACCGTTGAATTACAAATAATGCTCATCTGTTATGTTCGGGTTAAAATTTCATCAACATCAAAAATATATGAATTTTCATGGGAGTTATGGCCGTTATACATAGAATATAATTTCCAAATTTCATAAAGATCCGTTCAGTACTTTTGACGTAGTTTTGGATAAGAAAACAAATGACTAATGCGTGTGTTTGTGTGTGATGGGTGTATATATGTATAGATATCTGTATGCATGTATATATATATGTATATATGTGTACATATTACATGTACATCTATATATATATATATCTACACATGTGTATACATATACATGTATGCATATAGATCTATATCTATATAATATATATATATATCTATGCATATACGTGTACATATACATGTATATGTATACATATACATCTCTTTCTCTCTCTTTCTCTCTCTCTGAAAGTATCTGTCATTACAGTATCGAAATGTGATTGTTTCAGTTAGTAGAATAGTTTCATTTTTAAAGTGAAAGTATTTGACATGAGTGTTTTTGTTTCACTTTTGACACATAATACTTAAATAGTGGAGGAGATATTATGTTGCCGTGGGCTCGAACTCTGCAAGAAGTTAAACATTTTTTTGACTAAAACACAACTGGAACCCTAAGTAAGGCATCTGTAAAATTTGAATGAAATTGGTTGCGTAGTTCTCGAGTTTTAGGGATTCACACAGACAGACAGACAGACATTCTCATTTTTATATATATAAATATATGACTGTGTAGGCACAGGAGTGGCTGTGGATTTGGTGGACGGAAACTGAAAGAAGCTCATCGTGTGTGTATATATATGTATATATATATAGGAGAATTTATGAAAAAAACAACAGCAGACGAAGACAGGCGGTGTAAACAACAAATGGATGTATTAGTTTAACGCTCGGGAATAGAGAAAGTCTTTGATGTTTCGAGCTACGCTCTTCAACTGAAAGGAACACAGAAAGAAATAAGGAGAGAAACAAGTAGAAAAAAAATATAAATGTAGTGGTCAGCGATCTATCATAAGCTGGTACACTGAGATCAAATGATAGCAGGGATGGAGAAAAGGTTGGAAATAGAAACCATCCATACAAGTACGGCGAGATGATACAAAAATGGAGCTGGTTGGTGTTTGGTGTTTGGTTGAGTATTGGACATTTGTTTTGTTTTCTTTTCTTTTTCAAATCAGTTAAACATCTGTTCCAAGTCTGTCTCATCTCTCTCTCTCTCTCTCTCTCTCTCCCTCTCTCTCTCTCCCTCTCTCTCTCTCTCTCTCCCTCTCTCTCTCTCTCTCTCACATACACAGAGTGTCATATAAAGATATGACATTTATTTTATAAATCTGATATTGAAGTTTCACAATTTTCAACAACATCTGTTTTATGACTTTACAGGGTTGGGGGGTTGTGGGAGGGATATACAGAGAGATAGAGAAATAAATATGAGTTAGATAGAGAGACAGACAGACAGATTAGTGATTAGTAAAGTAAGGATCAGGTGTTTATGGAATGGCAATAATTCAGAGATGGCATTTGCTGCAGGAATGCAAGACTTGCAGGACACACACACATGCGTGTGTGTGTGTGTGTGTGTTTACATCAGTAGAGTTATGAAAGCAAATACCAAAAACAGATTTTCCTATAAATATTTTGACAAAAGATGTCTGGTTAAAGATGACTATGTTGCTTCAATACATGCTGTGTATCCTCTAACATATGAAGTGTAGTGAAAAAGTATCTGACCTTGATTGTGTTTAGCACAAAATTCGCATGGGTATGAGGTGTCTGCATCTTTCCTGAGCATGCGCAGATATTATTGTGTCTGTAGGTTGCACCATTCAGCCCAAAGCGATGCATTGAGTGCAGACATGAAGAGCGTGCTGTACAATTTTTCTTTTTGAGTCAAGATGACTGAGTCCATTGAACAAAGATATTGTATCAAATTCTGCCAAAAACCTGGTGATATGCAAGCCCAGACTATTGAAAAGATGCAGAAGGCCTCTGGAGATGATGCTATCGGAAAAACAAAAATAAAAGAGTGGTGCAACCGGTTCAAAGATGGCTGCACCTCAGTGGACAGAGAGCCACATTGTGGCAGACGATTGACAAGCAGAAATGATGAAATGATTGCAAAAGTTCAAGGAATAGTCTGTAGGCAGCAAAGAACTGGAGACTCCATGACAACGCACCCGCTTATTCTGCCCATGTTATTCAAGCCTTCCTTGTCAAGCAAAACACACCACTTGTTCATCAGGCTTCCTACTCTCTCCAGACTTGGCTCCATGTAACTTTTGGCCATTCTCAAAGCTCATCCCAAAAAGGGATTTCCAGCAGTGGAAGGAACACTGGTGAATTTCAGCGTGGGAGCATGAAAGGTTTGAAGGATGCAGTGTCATGACAGTTAACAACTGGGTAGCGAACTGTTTTTTTTTTTCTTTCTTTTTATATTATCATTTTATAAGCTTGTCCATGAATGATAAAGATATTGAGTTTATAATGGTGACCAAACTTGTTGTTGGAATGATGGTGAATAATTTTGTGGGCTTCTACCAAGATAGTTGCTTAACATTGAAACTTTAGTGTACTGACATTGAGAATTCAATGAGATGGTGGGAAATGATAAGTCATGTGATGAACATATACATGAAGACACAACCCAGGGAGAGCTTTTTTGAGTGGAAGCCAGAAGTACAGATGCATAGGAAGAGGTAAAGCAGACCAGTTGCAAGTTCAAAGAGGATTGTGAAGAAGGACCTGGCAAATATGGGCCTCACTTGGGAGTAAGTTTATGAGAGGGCTTGTAATCAAGCTGGGTGGAGATCTCATCATTTGATGTTTGAGGTGAGGAATAGGAACAAAGACTAAGACTAAATGATATTCTGTAATTTAGGAAGAGCTTTCATATCAGGTACCCTACATTTCATGGGAAACATTTTGGGGTATTTTTCTAATTTTTGGTATTCTGGGTTTTTCATACAAGTTGTGATTCCAAACAAAATTTTTCTCAAAATTTTAATTTTTTTTTTTTTACTCTTTTACCGTTCCCTCTTCCATAACTTTTTACAATAAACCAAGAAGTTACATTGTATGGTATTTAATATACCCTTCTTCATCTTTGTTGTTCAAATACTTCTTCCCATTGGCTGCTCTCACTTGTTTCTCTCTGCTTACTTTTTGCACTCAGTTTTCTTTATCGTGTCTCTACATCGTATGAAACCCAACGGAATTGGGAAGTTACATTTCAAAGACACACAAGAAATATTAGCTGGGAAACAGTGGGAAGCCTGAATGACTCTGAAAGGAAGAAACTTGCTGCAACAGGCAGACACGCGCACACACACACACACACACACACACACACACACACACACACACACACACACACACACATGCGGCAGAAGAGTGAGATGACAAAAATGAAGTAAACATCTCACACTGTTTAGTGAGTCATTATAATTAAAAGTGCCACAGTTTGGGAAACTAGTGGCTGTGTTGGTAAAAGACATGACTGGTGAATTAAGATTAAATGTGAGTGATGAGGAGAGGTGGTGAGTCCTGGTGTCTCATGGAATTAGAATACTGTGAGTCATAATTGGTCATTAAATCCCATAGAAATGTTATCAGTTGAAGTATATTTAGAAAAGGCAAGAACTAACCATTATTACAAAGCTTCTTCAAATAATTATTGCCTGACAAAGATAATGTTATCATTAATGTTGCTTTTGCATTTTGAAAGTTGTTTCACATAAAAGTTTAGTATTTAACAATGATTTCCAAGGAACTTGGTTAGAAATCTTTTTCAGTTCTTTGAGACTATCAAATGCAATATTTGCTGACTAACTCCATGTTCTACATGCACGAACTGATTAACCAGACATCTCTTGCGAGACGAAGTTGGTTGGAGCCAATCATTTCACACACACAATTCATTGTCCAATTAAATAATAATAGTTTAGTATTCGACACATGATTTCCTTGTTGCCTTCCAACGCCACCACCACTGCTGCCACCGATATATATTAACACACTCTGTTGTAAGTGGCAATCCAAATTATATTAAATTGCTTTGTTTTTCTTTTTCTTGCTCCAAACGAGTAGGAAAATGTCAATCAATTAAGAACGTTGCACCCATCAGCCCACTATGTCACCCTCTTCTTCATACCATTGGCCAACTTGAGTTATTTCCCTTGACTTATTTTATCATATGTTTTTAAATATATATTAAATATAGTGTAATATAAGCAGAAAGATTTCTACCTTTCAAATCATAGAGTATTAGTGTCAGGAATGTGTGCGTGTGCGTGTGTGTATGAATGAGTGCTTATGTATGTGTGTGTGTGTGAGTGTGTATCATCTATCATGTTGGCATGAGTTGAATATGTGTATGGAGGGGGGGGGGGGCTATGTAAGTAAATAATTTCATTGTCACGGTGTTCAAAACATAATACCTATTGCCTACAATGTAAATGAAGGATGATGCTGATGCATTAAGTTTGACATCCAAATACTAAAGAATTAAACAAATATAAAAGGAGAGAAGTAAGAGTGATCAGTGACATGCATTTGAAGAAAGAAGTTAAATAAAAGTATATTAAATGCCATACAACAAGAATTCTTAACTTATTGGTAGAGTAGGACAATGAGTTGGAGGTAAATGGTACTGACCCCAAATGAAAAAGGAGGATAGTTTTGAGAATGAAGACTCCTCCAGAACAGATATGACATTGATGGGAAAGACAGACTGATTGTCCCTGCCTTAGTAAGTGACACCAGAACAGCAGTAACCTTAGCTTATTTCCAGCTGATATTCACACACACACACACAGACAGACAGACAGACAGACAGAGAGAGTGTAAAATCATGTTTGAATGAGTTGAGGAAGTATATATTGTGCTGTGTAGATGAATAAACAAGTGTAGAGGTGCGACTTGTAATCTAAAATTGTTTTACGGAAGTGAATATAAACAGTAGCGATCTTTGCCTTTCGTATTCTGACAATAAAATAAACAAATCCCTGCTTTTCACGCCACTGAGGTACCAAACAAAAATTACTGAACCTTGTGGAGGAAAAATAGTTTTTAGTAGCTCGGAATTTACAGAAAGGTACCCAGAAGCTGGAAGTTAACAAATGGCATCTGAGAAAGAGCAGAGGATTACGAGTCAATTGTGTTTTGCATGTGCTGCTGCTGAATAATGGAGTGGGACAATTCAGGCTGAAACCTGTCGAACCATTTAAAATATTTTGTTGGTAAAAGGTATTTAAGAGAGTATCAGCAGGGAGTCTGTGTACTTGGGTGTATTGAATATTTCAGTGGCAGAGTTTGTTTCTTCATAACTTCCAGAAAAATGGATATTTTTATATAAAATTTTCTACAAATTCACTTCAGATAGTGTAAATTCTAGTTATATCCGAATTTGTTGTGAAACCAAATTTTCCTGAGGAGTGGAGAGAAGAGTTTCGGAAAATTCACAAAAGTTTGCTTTGTTTCCTTATAACTTCCAGAAAATGGGTAATTTTTTATGAAATTTTCTACAAACCCCTTTCAGTGAGTGTAAATTACGATTATATCGGAATTTAGTATGAAAAAAAAAAAAAAAAAAAGAAATGGTGGGCTCACATACATACTGACACACATCACTTATATAATTACATTCATTTTTTAATTTCATATTTATTACTATTTATTTATTTATTTATTGTTTCTGTTTTTGATTCCTTTATTATCATTTTTTGATGTTTTACAACTCTAAATGGTATTTGTTCTACCATAATTAAACTAATGTATTCTTTACACCCACGTTTTCTCTTTTATTGATAAATACACCGAATTCTTCCTAATCAGAATTGTTTCACACACACAACAAAAGACTTTACTACACAATCGCTCGCTCGACCTGTTAGAAAAAGCAGCCAAATCTCCCTCAAATCCATCCCGGTCCAGTGGTTCTCTATATACAAGAGACCAAACTAAAATATCGGTTTCAAATTTTGGCACAAGACCAGCACGTTGGGGTCGGGGCAGGATACTCTTTCTATTGACCCCGAAAGGATGAAAGGCAAAGTCGACTTCAGCGTAATTTGAACTCAGAACCCAAAGATGGATGGAATGCCGCTAACGATCTTGCCCAGCATGCTAACGATTCTGCCAAATATTTTAGACCAAACTAAAATATTTCTCTCACATTTCACACAAAAAATAAAACAAGACAAATATTATCATTATATATACATATATAAAATCAAACATGGCTCAAATATTTTAAAGATCAAAAAACTCATATAAAATCATAGAATAGAGAAACTATTGTTTGTTTTATATTTGGACTGAAGTAAAATGACAACGTGTTTGATATTCGTGGGTATTTCATGTGTGTTGATATCTTCGAGTAGCTTGTTATTCCTCGGAGCGCAACCACGAACCTCTTGCAACTCTACACAGGTACTCCTGACAGCAACACCTCAAATCTCTTATTAGAACACACACAGGTGCCCTTTAACCCTTGATCTTTCCTCAAGTCGGTAATGGCAGGGGGTTTGTACGCATGCGAACCTTTTCAGCTGTCATTACAGTGCCATACACTCCGATCAAACGTCTGGCGCTACATACTTACTAGAAAAACCGGAGCGGTACTATACCGCATCACATATTTGACCTGTACAATTGTAGCAGCCATGCCGAAAGGGTTAAAACAGACATAGATACCTCATCCCTTAGAATAACACCTCTATATCTATTACAACAGAACCAGATATCCCTTCTTACAGCAACACCTTAAAGCACACCCAGATACCTCTTGCAGCAACCTCTCGATACTCTTGACAGAAGGCCTAGACACGCCACTTTTACGGTAACATTCAGATACCCAAACACAACACACATAGGTACCCTTTACAGTAAACCTCGATCCCCCACCCCCACCGTGCAGGTACACCTTGATACCTCTTTGTGGTGCACCATCTGAAAACAACGGATCCAATGTCTTCGAAATAAAGAATATATTGGATGCTGGAGATTTTGAAGTGTTAGATATAATAATGTATGAGAGAAAAAAAGAGGGAATGGCATGGCTGGAAAGGTTCTGATTTGGATAAAGCCTGATAAAGGCCGACCTGGGGCTAAACAACGATCGCTTACGTACATAATATATATACACACATCCAATCTCTATACATACATGCCTACTTATGGTTGCCCAGGAAAGTTAAAACATAATCCTCCACAAACAACCAACTCGTCTATCGTTCTCACACCATACTCAGTCTCTGGATCTTTTCTTACCTTGTACAGGTGCGAAGGACCACATCAACACGTTGACCAAGCCGGTAAACTCCACCAAACGTAAAAGTCCGTGGAAAATAGATCCCATGATAGAAATATGTCTATAAATATTAAATAAATAATAATCCTTTCTGTTCGAAATATCGACAGTGTGTGTGTGTGTGTTGTCTGTTAAATAATTCTTCTCGGTGTATACAGGATGACCATACTGGACAATGTGGGGACACAGTTTCACTGAAACTTTGCTTTTCCGGGGCCCCGATTCATTAAACTGTTTACATCGTTTGTCAAGAGCTTATATAAAAATCCCACTCATATTGTCTCAGGACTGAGCAATGAAATGAAGCAGCAGCAGATTGTAAATGGATTTAATGGACCGACCGACCGACCGACCGACCAACTGGCTGCTTTCTCTGCGCAAATATAACAGAGCACGGCGACGAAGTTGCTTTTTAAACCGTGATGCTATCTTTTTTTTTTAGGTCTGACCAGAGTTTTGCTTTTCTTTCGGTGGAGAGAAACTTGAATTTCTTTTCACTGTTTGTAATATTTTTTTAAACATAAACTTGTCGTCCGTGTGTCTGTCGCTGTGTCATACGTTCTTCTACCTGTGTGATATACTTCTGCACCTGTGATATATCCTTCTACATGTCGTACATTCCTCTACCTCTTCTATATTACTGTCGCTGTGGTATATGTTGTATTATTCCTCCACCTGTGGCATTTCCCTGCAGCTGTTATATATTCCTCTTCCTGTGATATATCCTCGTAAACAGGTGGTCGCAGTATGTTTGTAGATGGATTAAACGAAGACAGCCAAGGAAAGAAAAGTTAAGACATTTGTTCAAATAAAAAGTTATGAAAAAAAAAAAACCCAACCTATTTACAATACTTAGAAGTCTTTTGCCATAATTTCTCTACATTTTTCTGCCTTTCATTTTAACAAGAAAGAGAAAATAACATCCTCCTCGTGTCACAGTCATTTCGTTGTTCTCATAGTCTAAACACTTGAATCTCTCCCTTCTGCTCTAACTTGCAACAGTTGTGTGTGCAATGGCAATCATGAACTTAATATACTCACCAAACATTTCTTTCTCTCTCTTTCAGATGCATCAACAGGTTAAACCTGAAGCTGAAATAAAGACATCGTAGACTATGAGGGTAGTGTGTTATTAACAGCAAACTACTTGCTTCTTAAAATAGCGACTAATTACATACAAATTCGATAGATTTAGGTAAAATAAACCCCAGGAGGTGACCCACTCAGTCAGGTGCCTGTCTTTCTTTTTCTTTTTCTTCTCCTATCTTCAGATCCCAATGTTTCCTCCCTTCCTCTCTTTTTCGACGCGCTGTTCCACGGTTCGAATCCGGCGGTCGACCGTAATTAGTTGCGTAAAAAAAAAAGAAAAGAGGTAAAGCAAATCTAGAAGTTTATTTACACCACATTCCTGAGCGTGTCAGTAAAATATACTGGCTGGCTGGCTGGCTGGCCGGCCGGTCTGGCTGGTCGCCCAGAAACTCGACTACTGACTATGAAAACTTGTCTGTCAGTAGTATCTACCTCTGAAATATGCAGCGGTTGATGATGAATGGGAACTAAATTAACAGGTTGTCGTCATTGGGAAACCTTTTTAAACAATTCCTTCGCTAAACAGACATCGTCTCCGACGTTGTGACTGACAGAGGACCGTTTCCTCAGGAGCCACAATCAAGTTTTAATGTTTATATAAAGAAAAACATTTGTGAGTTATGTCAGTAAATGTTGACGTGAAGATAAAAACTCTAAAATATATTCGTTCCACCACGTGTAGATTGTATTTCTTACATTATCTCACTGTCACGTAATAAATTAGAGAGAAGACATTAGGACAAGTTTTTCTCAAGGTTATTGACGCGCGCACATATGGTGTGTGTGTGTATGTATGTGTGTGTGTACCGTCTATGAGGAATCACTGAACTTTCACTCAGGATTCTCTTGGTTTTCCTATTTTCTTCTCTTTTCCGTACAAAAATGTTATAAATGATTTAATCTGAATGCCTTTATGTGTTTTTTAAAAATTTTATTAGATGATGGAGAAGAACACGTATGTCAAGTTAATCCCTTTCAATATATTTTATTGTTAATCCCTTTTCGTCCTAATTCAAACACACACAACTGTTTGTATTTTGTTAATCCCGTTACACACACACACACACACACACACACATGCATTCTATACTGTGTGAAAAATCCCAAATATTAAATTTTATTTTAATTTTAATTCATCTGAAGAAAACGGGGTTTTTACATGATGTAATTGATTTGTCCATCAATAAAAGACATGTCTGAAACAACTGTAGTGAACTTCAGACCATTTGTGGTGCTCCAGCATGACCACACCCACCTGGCTGAAACACATAATAGAAAAACATATGTAGGAATAAAGTATGCAATTATAACATGCGTTTTCTCCATTCCTTAAATTCTTAAATATACTCAAATACCCCAAATTTCAAGGAGTTCCTGCCTTAAAAACAGGAACTAAACCACAGTTATTTTGTGTTCTTTGCTACATTGGTTTCTATTAACCCATTTATTCTATCAGAATTTTTATTCATTAAGATAGAAGAAATACACATAATTATATATATATATATATATGTGTGTATGTATGTATGTATGTATGTATATATATATATGTATATATATATATATATATATATATCATCATCATCATCATCATCATCGTTTAACGTCCGCTTTCCATGCTAGCATGGGTTGGACGATTTGACTGAGGACTGGTGAAACCGGATGGCAACACCAGGCTCCAGTCTGATTTGGCAGAGTTTCTACAGCTGGATGCCCTTCCTAACGCCAACCACTCAGAGAGTGTAGTGGGTGCTTTTACGTGTCACCCGCACGAAAACGGCCACGCTCGAAATGGTGTCTTTTATGTGCCACCCGCACAAGCCAGTCCAGGGGCACTGGCAACGATCTCGCTCGAAAATCCTACAGGAGCCAGTCAGGCGGTACTGGCAACGGCCACGCTCAAAATGGTGCATCTCATGTGCCACCCGCACAAGAACCAGTCCAGGGGCACTGGCAACGATCTTACTTGGCTTGCCGGGTCTTCTCACGCACAGCCCATTTCCAAAGGTCTCGGTCCGTAGTCATTGCCTCGGTGAGGCCCAATGTACGAAGGTCTTGCCTCACCACCTCAGCCCAGGTCTTCCTGGGCCTACCTCTTCCACGGGTTCCCTCAACTGTTAGGGTGTGGCACTTTTTCACGCAGCTATCCTCCTCCATTCTCACCACATGTCCATACCAGCGCAATCGTCTCTCTTGCACGCCACAACTGATGCTTCTAATGTTCAGCTTTTCTCTCAAGATACTTATATATATATATATATCATCCTCATCATTTAACGTCCGCTTTCCATGCTGGCATGGATTGGACGGTTTGACTGAGGCTCAATCTGGTCTGGCAAAGTTTCTACAGCTGGATGCCCTTCCTAATGCCAACCACTCTGAGAGTGTAGTGGGTGCTTCTTATGTGCCACTAGCACATGTGCCGGTAAGGTGACACTGGCAACGGTCGTGCTCAAATGGTGCTTTTCACATGTCACCGGCACTGGAGCGTATCACCTGATGATTCAAGGGTACTTTTAAAATGGGCTGGTTATGTGACACTGGTATAGGCTACGGCTGTGATCTCACTTTACTTGTTGGGTCTTCTCAATCATAGCATATCTCCAAAGGTCTTGGTCTCTTGTCATTGCCTCTGTGGGCTTCTTTCAGTTTCCGTCTACCAAATCCACTTACAAGGCTTTGGTCTGCCTAAGGCTATAGTAGAAGATACTTGCTCAAGGTGCCATACAGTGGGACTGAACCTGGAACCATGTGGTTGGGAAGCCAAGTTCTTACCACAAGACCATGCCTGTGACTGTTGCATAGCAACACATTACCAACACCAGACACGTTATCATCATTAACTCTATAACTTGGCTCTGTCCACCATTTTTTTTTCCTTTTCCACAAAATCAGAAAAAAACCAAAAGATATCTAAATTGTGTTGATTTTGTTTTTTTGTTTATTGTTAGTTTTTAAGGAATCTTTTATTCAATTTTGTTCACCATAATTGTGTGTTTGCAAATAAGCAAAAAAAAAAAAAGATATATTGTTCTCTCAATAATTATAAAATCTATTTTGAAACTGTTTGGTGACTTTTGACTCAACAACATCACTTGGTAACCAATCCCATTTAGTTTTGAATTCTGTGAGAGAAATCTTGTTTTCATGTTTATTGCAAAGATTGTTTCATTAATAGAACTTCATGTTTGGATGGGTTTCAACAAGCACCAAACTGTATTTCCAGTTATAACCAAGTTAGTAAACGGACGAATGCTAACTGCTGGCCATTTTTATGAATTCACTTAGAAATATAGAAAAATCATTTACATCAACACTCTAAGTGGTTTTTTTAAATTCTTTTACTTGTTTCAGTCATTTGACTGTGGCCATGCTGGAGCACTGCCTTTAAGTTGAGCAAATCGACCTCAGGACTTATTCTTTGTAAGCCTGGTACTTATTCTATCAGTCTCTTTTTGCCGAACTGCTAAGTTATGGGGACGTAAACACACCAGCATCGCATGTCAAGTGATGTTGAGGGGACAAGCACAGACACATACTCTCACACATACACACACATACATATATATATATATATATATATATATACGTATGTGTATATATATGTGTATATATATATACATATATGTGTATATATATGTGTATATATATATATATATATATATATATATATATATATATATATATATACGACAGGCTTCTTTCAGTTTCTGTCTACCAAATCCACTCACAAGGCTTTGGTCTGCCTAAGGCTATAGTAGAAGACACTTGCCCAAGATGCCACATAGTGGGACTGAACCCGGGACCATGTGGTTGGTAAGCAAGCTACTTACCACACAGCCACTCCTGCAACATTTGTTAAAAATAGCAGCCAAATCTCCCTTTAAATCACACTCCTCTGCCTTAAATCTTTTGGTACCAACCTCCCAAAGTTTAATATCCCAAATTTAAAGATACAAACTTTCTGTTTTAAAATGATCTTAATTAAAACTTTCCATCAAAATTTCCAATTAATTTCTGTTCTTTACCAAAATCTTCATTCTTAAGAAAACTTAAAACAGCGACAGAGTATTTCGATAGAAATACAGTAACAAAAGGATTTAGAGAGATTATATCTAACACTACACTCGATTATAAAATATCATATACGTGCTTGGAACGCATTTGGTTCCAGGTCTGCTCATGGAATGTCGACCTGGGGCTAAACAAGACCTAATCTAAGTACAGTGAGTTCAGTTGAGATGTAAGGGAGACTACTCAGTGACTTGTATAAGCCTAAAATGGGTGGAGACGAAATTCCGGTAAAGCCAGTTGTTTCCATTACTAAAATGGATAATTGCCACTAAGCGAAATGAAACATGACCCATGCCAAGTCTAATCAGGATGGAGCTAAGAAGAATAGTAATATTACAGGGAAATCAGTTCTGTTTCTTTAGAATTAACAAAAGACTCCGCTTAAGTATCCAACAACTATTAGTCGTCGCACACATGTTAGCTGCACTCGACATCTGCTTACTGACTCTACTGATTGCAAAGAATGAAAAGAAAATGCCTGCTTTATATGTATATTCTATCTATATTGTTTCTCTCTCTCTCTCTGTCTGTTTGTCTCTGTATATAAGCTGTGTGTTTCTGGCTCACATGCCATGCCTTAATTTTTTTAACTGAATCATTCATTCGCTGAGAATGCTCTTTAAAAAAAACGGAAAATGAGTTAACTAATGTCTATGTAAAACTACGTAGACACACACACAACCGTACATGCAGAGAGAAAGAGAGAGAGAGAGAGAGAGAGAGAGAGAGTGGGGGTACGTATAGGCACGACTGTGTGGTAAAGAATCTTGTTTCTTAACCAAATGGTTTTGGATTCAGTCTCCTGTGAAGCTGACTGATGCCTTAGGGAAAAATTTGGTAGCTGGAAACTACAAGAAACATGTCCCCTTTGGTCACAATAAAAGACTCCCCCAGACAGTGTGACCAGTGCAGTGAAGAGACTTTGTCTGCATTAACAATGGCCTGCCGCACAGCATCGTAGGTTGTCCTACCCATGAAGAACTACAGGTGGAATACGCCACCTACTGCTGTCAGCGACTCAGAATATTGCTGTAGCTCACTATTCTGTCTCTGACCAACGTTTGGGCGGTCAGCTAAGTCTAATTACTGAAATGTTCCTGGCCATTTCGCTTTCCTTCTTGGAGTTCCTAGGAGAGACATGAACAAAGCTAATTCAGTGAGGTTTATTGTAGAGTTGGGCACTGACGAATGTAATAAGCAGCTGCATGCACAGGAGGTCATGTTAGTGTAGAAAACTACATGCACATATTCATTTACTTGCTAACTCAAAGGTGCCGCAGACAGCTGTCTCCTAACTCAAAAGTGCTGCAGACAGTTGTGCCCTATTATACACTTACTTGGACCCTAAAATGTGAATATAATTGCAGAGTATAAAGTCTGGAAATGGCACGTTTATGGTTTATACTTGAGACATTATTAAAATCTATTTACATAACATACACCGTTACTGAAGAAATAAGGAAAGAACTAAAGTGGTTTCGCCATTTAATGAGAAGATCACCTCATAAATATGGAATGCAGGCATTTTACCAAAACTTTCTGACCCCTGGCCAAGAGGTAGACCACCTAAGAAGAGGATTACTCAAATCTGTGAAGAAGACACAGTAATAGAGTTTACAACAGCATGGAGAGGAGAGCAGCTGACTGGAAAAGTTGGTGCTAGTGGGGGGAGGTACAGGTAGACAGACAGGATGTGTCCGGGGGGGGGGGGGGGCAGAGAGGATGGATGTATGAGAGAATATCCTCTTCTTCCCCACTATCATCAGCATCATTTAACACAAGTTTCATACTGGCATGGGTTAAACCCACAAGCACTAGGCGCATGGCTTGGTCAGGGTGTTGCATTTATGATCTGGCGATCATGATTTCAATTCCTGGACCGGGTGGGTCGTTGTGTTCTTCAGTAAAACACTTCATCTCACCTGGCGCATGGCACACCTGTGGCACCTGTTCAAACAATACCGATTTGATGGAGAGAGTGAGAGTGAGCTAATGTGCGGCACGAGCATTCGATCGCTAGAAACAAATCTTCGACGGGAGAAGATGACAAGTTCCTTATCCCTTTGTGGGGTCGTTGGGGGGACACTGCAGCCTTGAAGCGTATCTCGAGCGAGAGAGCCTGGCGGAGCGCATCCCTCTCCAGGATAAACTCATTTTTGCCAGTTGAGTGGACTGGAGTAAAGTGAAATGAAGTGTTTTGCTCAAGAACTCAATGCGTCGCCTGGCCCAGGAACTGAAACCACAATCTTACGATCACGCGTACATCCTTAACCACGCACACACACACACACACACACACACACACAAACAAATATTATATACATACGCGTGTTCTGTGTGAGAATCATAACATAGAGTTCGAATAGCAGACTTAAAATCTTCATTATTTCAATAACCTGACTCAAATATTTACAGTTGATAAATGTTGGGCGGTTTTTTTTTTTTTTTTTTTGCTGGTCGAGGTTTATCATGAATTCTGCAAAATCTTGCCTCTCGTTAAATGTTTGATTCTTTGGTGAAAAGCTTTTGACCTGGAATTCTTTTTTTTTTTTTTTTATCAGTCAACTTCCATTCTTTGAGAAATAACTATATTGGTTCCACTTTTAGTCTTCCCTCTAATTCTCCCAACTACAATTGACAATTGTTATAGAATTCACAGGAATTTATATTCTTTAATTGAAGAATCATAATTACCATAGTTGCATTTCTTCTAATGAATATTTCATTATCGTTGATGAGAATTAAGGCCATTAAAACAGTGTGGGAGGGGCATATTTAAAAAGTGGGCGAGGCCTAGTTAACAGTGGGTGGGGCCTAGTAGGAGTTTTCCATTGATTCACCCTCTCACTTATTCCCTATCTCTGACCATCTTTCACTTTCCCTATGCAGTCTTGTAACCTCTACCCACCCACTCATACTCCTTGTTCTTCTGTCCCCATTCACTTCTGTTCACCTTCTACCTTCAGGGTCCATCTGACACCTCATCACCCCTATTCTTACCATTTTTCTTGCTCCGATCAGACCGCTCTTATCCTCTCTTCTAAAAGATGAGTGGCCGTGTCACTCCTCCACCGCAAGAAATCTGTTCTGCACTGCTTGGTCCTTCCTTTAAAGCCCTCATATCCTGGCATGTAAACATGAAAACCCACCTTTCTTGGGGTTTGTAGTCTTGCAAGTTGCATAGTGACCTCGGTGGAATCGAACAGTGAAATGAGACAATGTAGAATGGTCACGGGTGGGCAGCCCGACATAACGTTTAAACATACAAACGTTTAAAATAGCCGTCACGTTGATGAGAATTATCTCTTCAACTAGTCTGTATCAACGTACGTACGTATGTCTACCATCTCTCTCTCTCTCTCTCTCTCTCTCTCTATATATATATATATATATATATATATAATATATATACTTAATAAGTGCGAATACACGAAATTCTCGGCTTTTAACTCACTGTACAACGCGCGCGCGCACTTATAAATGTCCGTAAATATTGTTGATGTTAGGTGCAAAACAAAAGCCTCCTCAATAAAATAACCTCATTAAATGTTTCGGGCGTAATTAAATCAATAAATTAATTAAGATAAAGAAATATGAACAAATTAATAAAAGTGAAGTTAGAAAATATGAAAATGTCTGATGAAGCGTCTGTGAATGTGGAATGCGTCTATCTCCGTTGTTGCACCGTTTCTAGAGGTTCCATCCCCATTATCTTGGTTTCTCCTGCACGTTACATAAAAAAATATTGTTAAAAAGTCAAAGATTTCGCTAAAACAAAGTATTTTTCTTGCTTTTGGTAAACCGGCGTCGAACATTGTTTTTTTTTATTTTATTTTTTTTTAGGTATTCGTTCATTCAAACCGCGCTGAAATCAATAAAATAAAGTATTGGAATCGATGTAATTGGTTGGTTCCCTTCCGAATTCAAATTTATAACCTGGTGTCTATGTTTTTGGAATTATTAAACAATTATGCATTTCTGTTCAATTTTTCCGAAATTTATCCTGTATTGTTGTCTCGGCATCAATTTGGGTCTTTAGCACCGTGAAGCCCCTAACCTGGGGCCCAATAAACGCTGTGATTGTGTCTCTGGCAACTCTTTGACCCATCAGTTTTCTCTACAATCAGAGACATAAATTTCAGAAGAAGCACACCAACCACCCACTTTTCTTTCTTTCTTTCTTTTTTTTCCATCATATTTTCGTCGACAATTAATTTCGGGGTTTCTATCTTTTAGATCTCGGACTTTTTGACACTGCAAAAAGAAGAGAACATAAAAATGAACTTTTAAAAAATTGCAATATTTTCATCAATAATTTTTTCCCCCCAGTCAGCCTTTCTCTTTTTCAAAAGCACTGATCAGAATTCAGTAAATCAAAACAGAGATAAATCTCAAATTCAAATTCCTCGTTACTCCCGAACCCGCCATTAGTAGCCTCTGTCGGTGTCTTTCTTGGGGTTCATTTCACCTTTTCCAGTCTTTCTCGCTCCTCCCTTCCTGTCTGTCTGTCTGTCTCTCAAACTCTCGTTAACTTGGTTTGTTACTGAAACAAAATTTTATAACCGGAAACCAAAAGAAGAAAGCGGACAGTGGGGAGGGAGGGGGAATCTCATTAACTCCCCCCCCCCCATTTTTAATACTTCTCTTATTTGCATAGTTTCTACTTCGTCAGTTGACTTGCCAGAAATAGCAGCTAAATCCCCTCTAAATCAAACCCAACAATCTTTTAAAAAACGGACATATTTGGATGTAGTGTGACCCAAGAGTCTGATAGATCAGGGATGACTCTGGTAGATTAGGGATGACTCTCGGAGCTAAAAGATATAAAACTTACGTAAATTTAACGGGAAAATGTCTTTGATATTCTCCAAAAGGAAAACCCCTTGGACACAATATATTGAGTCAATTGGTACCAGATCAGTGATGTCTAAGAAAGGGCTTACGTTAAATGAACCATTCTGAAACTTACGAATCAAATAAAACTAGTTTTCTAGTGTCACTTTCAATTTTCTTTTTCGAAACCATATCTACCAACATCTCCCCTTTAAACTGTAAATCTGTCACCTTTTTAAACCAAAGATCTCTTCACTTCGACTCTGGGGAGATAGACTGGCATTTCCAAATTTAGCTTTATTTCATATGGGTCACGGTTGGAACATCTGTGATCATAGGGTTTTTACTTGGTCAGGTTTGACCTGGGCAATACAACGACAACAACGACGTTATTTCACTTCTCTTCACGTGGAAAATAAATTGATGCCATTCATTTATTTTATTTTGAAATTAAGAAACGTTAAGATTTTTTTTTTTTTAATTTTTCATTGATTCAATATGAAAATATGATGAGAGTGGGAGGAAGAGGAAAGGTGTAAAGAGAGAGATGTAACAGGGAGAAATGAGTGTGAGAAATATATGAGATAGAGAAAGTAAGATGTAATAGGGAGAGAGTAAGAAAAGATGCTATATACAGAAGGGAAGGCGAGGGAGAAGTGATAAACGCTTTGTTTCTCTTCCTCTGCCTCCTCCTCTTTCTCTATGAATTTGAAATTTAAAACTGAGCGTCTATCGTCGATGACATCACAATCGGCGCTCAGCGTCCATCGTTGAACCATTCTCCCGTTTGAAACTGGAGTGTCGAAACTTTTCTTTAAGTTGATTTCACTAAATTAAAACAAAAAATAAATATATATATATTTTATATCTATATATTTATATAGATATATATATATATATATTTATTTAAATATATAGGTATTTATATATAGGTAAAAGCTGCTATAAACCAACTTTTGAGACAAATTCTGTTAAAGGAAAGTAAAATACACAAGAGAGAAATGTCGAAATCCATGTGTGTCATGCGAGTATTTATTTTACTGGTCATGATGTGTGGTTTTATGAGCCAAGTCTCCTGTCAAGGTAAACAAACACCAAACGATTTTCTTTGATTTCTTGTAATTGAGCCCCACCCACAAGGGATTCCACTGCCCTCCCTCTCTCTCTCTCTCTAATCTCTCCTCTCTCCACTCCTCTCTCTGTCTCAGCTGATTCAAATTTTGAAATCTGTGTGCTTATCTATGCCTCTTACATACACATATATGCAAATGTATATACGTGTGTGTATGTATGTATGTATATATATGTATACACGTATACATATATATGTGTATGTATACACGTATACATATATATATATATGTATACATGTATATGTGTATGTATACACGTATACATATATAAATGTATGTATACATATATATATGCATATATATACATAACATATATATATATATATATATATATATAGGCATACACATACACATATAACAGTTATCCTCCCTCCCTCTCTCCCCCCTCCCCCCTCTCTCTCTCCGTCATTTTTCAGTTTTGACTTGTTTTTGAAAATCTCTTCCTCGTTGATGTTTTCAGCATTTGAGATGTTGATATTAAAATAGGATCTAAGTTTTAAAATCTTTCTGAAGTTTTGAAACCTCAAAAAATATGGGGAAAATAAAGACGTTGGAAAGTGGGGTGGGGTAGAATTTTTTTTTTTTTTTAATTGAAATTTTGAAAGTCCGCCAAATAAAGAGAAATGAAGAAAAATTGCGGAAATGTGGGAGAAAGAAAAAAGCTGAAAAATTTATATTTTTGTAAGTAATGGAGAATCATTAATTCCAAACGAAAGATATTTTTTTTTTAAAGTCACGACTGGAAAATTAGAGAAAGGGCAGGGCTGGGGGAGTGAATAAGCCCTCCTCCAAGAATCGTAATTGACGATGTTTTAAATCATAAATTACCGTTTTGGGCGCACCAGATACTTTCCGATTCAGTTGTATAGGAACATGATATATATATGCGTGTGTGTGTACACAAACACACTCACACACAGCTAGACAACTTGAAAGATAGGACAATTTGATAGAAGCATTTAAGATCGTTAGATGGAGGCGTTGTTTGCGCTGCTTGCATCGGTTCTCTGAGGCAAAGGCGAATTCATCCTTTTGAGGAGGATAAAATAGCAGCCCTGGGATGCATTCTTTTGTTTATTTTTCTCCAGGAGTAAAAGAAATTCAACTCTGTTCAGACATGGAGAAGGTTGAGGACTTCTGATATAGAACTTGTGCATAAGAAATATCGGCCGAACTTTTAGGTTTTGCGGGAATGAGTTTTTAGACGTTGTCCTTGGGTGGTTGGGTCACTCACCTTGTACTAACACTACGTCACTTCTTGACTATGGCAGTGTTTTGAGGGTGGTGGCCCATAAATGGATTATTAAAATATTCTCTGTGGGCTTCGGACCATTTTCTCACAACTTTTTCAAATTAATGTATTTGTGGTTCTTTGAATATTGTTAGTAATGGAAATGTGGTAATGCTACATGGGAAGACAGTGTTATACATGAGATATTATGAATGTAGGCCCGGGAATAAATGTAAATCAAAAGTGAGCTTTTAGGGAATGGGTTTACCATTCCATTGAATGTTTGAATTAAAAAATGTCAGTTTATCTCTTCGTTAGACGCCACAGTCGTGGCGTCTTCATTCAAAATATTTATTTTCCTCATTTCAAATGGAACATTTCGGATTATTTTTTTATCTTAATGTTTTTACTGTTTCATTAATTTTATTTTAATAATAATGAAAAGTTAACGAAATATCAAACTGACGAATATTTTGACAGTATTGTGTTTTAGCCATTAGTAAATATTTCTGATGTTAATAATGCTGGAACAATGTCGGTGGGGAGAAAGAAATGACAGATGTAATCCGTTAGGTACTAATGTCCACCAATATGCTCTTATTTGAGATAATACTCAATAAACGATCGTGTATGTGTGTGTGTGTGAGAGAGAGATTGAGAGAGAGAGAGAGAGAGAGAGAGAGAGAAACTGTTGAAATGTCTGGACGTTTTAGTCAGACAATGAATGACTACCCTCACTTATTTATTTTCAACAGTATTTTCCACGCCTGTATTCTTCAATAATATTTTGACGAGGGAATTGGCTTCAGTCACAGGATTTGTAGACAGACATTTTTCACCGATAAAGGCTCAAAAACTTCTAGGTAGGTTTAGAACTATTAAAACAGTTTGATTAGAAAAATGTTGAAAGACAAATGTCTTCTCCCTAAAATCCCTTTGTTTTAATGTATCTATTTTTGTCTTAATTTAACGGTCAAGGAGGACATTAGTATCATTATTAGGATTGTATCCGATTGACTTCAGCCATGACCTGCTAGCATGTACCATGCTTTCGCCTGTTTAGCCAAACCTGGACCCGATAGCACATCGAGAATGTGAGAAAGGGGTGTACCGGCCGGGTGCTTGATAGTACACCTTTACAGGTGAGTAAGACTGCTGGAGCAGAATGAAATTACTTGCTCAATCCAGAAACTGAACCTGCGACGCGAGCCGAGGTTGCCCCTAACCACACTGTCACAACCCCTTCAGTTAACCATTATCGTTAGCTTAATTTAAGCCTATTTAGTTTTATTACAAATCTATGATATATATTTCTTATGTTTTATTTCATATCTTTGAATAATATTTTTTTTTATTCTTTTTCCTCCAGGAAATGGTAAGTATTGCTTCCTTATTCCTTTGTTTTAAACTTAATAAAAAAAAGATTTTTTTCTTGGGATTTTTATATGAAGATGTAATTGGACACTTTAGTATTTAGTCGATCTGAGTTCGAATCCTTCTTAAGTCGACTTTTGCATTTTCGAGGTCGATAAAACGTCAATTTAATCCTGAAATCAACGTGTCTCTTTTCCCAGATATGGAGTCTTCTTCCCAAATTAAATGGCATTAGGTCACCCCCCCCCCCAGACTAATGCTAAGTGTGCTCCATGTCTATGGACGATACTGGCTGTAATTTCCCATCGGTTCATCGTCTCGTCGATATTATTTCTTTCTTTTTAGGTTCATTTTTCCTAACAAATTCCTGCAATTAAGGGGGTATCCAACAAGACTGTCAAAATTTAGTTACTATTGAATGTGTTGTAGAAACTAGTTTATAATTGCTAGGCCACCAAATCTCATCTTCAAAAACAGGAGAGTAGAGGAAGGAGCCAGTGAAAAGAGTTCCACAGACTTTCATAGGACCAAATGTAATTAATTATTCATGAGACTGGTCACGTGTTGACGAAAAACGACGGGAGTTACTCACTGAACAAGCAAAGGGCGAAGTGTAGCGGACTGTTTGGACACACATCACAGTATTAATTGCTGGGAATTGACCCAAAGATGGTTTTGGTGTAGTTTTTGTATTTCTAGTGCTGTATTGTTCTCGTTTAGACTAAAGTCTAAGATGACAATATCTGAGGTGAACTTTCTTAGTTTAGAATGATAGTTGAAAAAACTATATAACGAAAACGCCTGCAATGGTTTTAGCAATAGGGAGGGAGGGTCATTGCTGGACTCTTTGTAGCCTAGATGTGTTCAATGATGGCCAACCTAAGACAACTGGTAAAAAGGATTGAAAGATGAAGAACCTTAAAAATTTAGGTAAATTTTTTTTATTTACGCTCGTTTCATTTTGAATGTGAAATTTTAGTTTAAAAAAGTGATTTCTGACGGTTTGGTGGTTATATTTGTTGAAAACACGTGAAAAAAACCATAGGAAAAACAAATTTCACCTTCAAAGTGAGGCGAATGCCTGTTAAAAACTTCATGGAGACATTTTGTGATATTTCTACAATTCTGTTTCTAATTAACCTAGATTTATAAATATGATTCTAAAGTTTTCAAACTTATTACTAATATTTTATAATTGTTTAATACTTGTCTAACTTAACAGTTATTGGTGTGATGCTTATGTTTTCCAATGTTATTAACATCTTGAAATGTCAGCAACAAATGCTCTCGATCTTTGTGTGTGATGTAAGTAGCACCTTTGCGAAATGTTGTTGTCACTAACTTGTGTGCAAGCAGACATGTGTATGTTTCCTCCATAACACTTGCAGAAATGTTTTCTGCTAAAGACACATAAAACTAGTGTCCTAACTACATACCAATTTATTCCAATATAGAACAGGAATCCTCCAAGCTATGGAAACTCTGCCAGATGTTTTAAGCATCTCGGCAGTGATTCGTAATTGACTGGAGGCCTTCCCTGTTTTCATATCTTTAATTGCGTTATCGACCAAACTGCTGTTGATTCAGATAGCCTGTCCCTCAGTTGAGTCCACATTAGGCAAGTTCTCCTTCCATACATTCTCTACATTTAGCAACTTTTCATAGAGGCACTTCCATGCCTCCTCCTTTGCAGAATCAGTAACTGCAAGTGAGCCATCGTCCATGTGAACACACTTCTCTCCTACAACATCACAATTTTGTCTGACACATTGTCTTGCGACCCAAAACATCTCCAGCTGCCTCATGCCACAGAGCATTGGCAAAGTTGCTCCCTTCTGCTTCTTCCCTGGCTGAGTATACCCGTCTTCTAGCCCCCCCTCCTAGCTACCTGATATAGTTCCCTGCTACCATCATTTTTCCAGGCCTGTTTCTCTACAATAATGGTCTTGTCTATAACATCATTCCACCATCACATCACTTTCGGTTTGGTTGAGACTTTGCACCAGCCACAGATTTAGTCTGTGGTACTCTGCAAACTGTCCTGTAGGAATTCCCAGTTGCCCTCTATGTTACAAGTCTGTAGTTCCTTCTCCTCCTCCTCATTAAATTTCTCAATTAGGGCATCCCTAAATCTCTGACCATTTAAAGGATCTTTGAACTTCCAAATCCTTTTCCAGACTGGTCTGCTTCTTGGAATCCTTCTGGCCTGAGGTCTAAAGTTGCTAGTGCCTAATCTATGCTGGTGGATGGGTACATTCTTCACCAGGAAAAGGTCTTTGCATGTATGGGCGACCATGAACATAACAGCTTTATTTGAATTCTGATTTACTGCTTGAGATGGATTTCTTGTCTATCTCTGTGCAAGTGTGGCTGTGTGGTAAGAAGATTGATTCTGAATCACATGGTTCTTGGTACAATCCTGCTGAGTGGCACCTTAGGCAAGTGTCTTCTACTGTGGCCTTGGGCCAACCAAAACCTTGTGGATGGATTTGATAAATGGAGATTGAAGGCTGGCTTTATTGTCCTCTTAGTTGAAAAATAAACAGGTAAATTGACATAATACAATGTCTGCAAGTTGATGAATACCACATATTCCCCTCTATTATCGTATTGCTGTATAAATTAAGGGTAAAATATCCTTTTACCCGCACCCATTTATTGCACTTGGTAAAAACACTAGTGTAATAGTAATTGGGTATCCCTCCGGCAGTATATTGGATAGATATTATCCCTTAGTAGGTTGGATTCACAACCCCTAACTCTCTTGGATTATATATATATATATATATATATATATATATTCTTTTTTTCCTCTAGTTTCAGCTCAGAGCTGCGGCCATGCTGATGCACCACTGTTTTGCTACACTTTTATTACTGAGAGCATCCTCCAATATGTGGCACTTGGTGAAGAATGGAGTTTGATGTAGCTACCCTCATTTGCGCCTCTTGCCGTGAGGTAGGTTCATCTGGGACTCTTGACAAGAAGAGGTCCAGCTTTGTTTTAAAAACGCCTACATCTGCTGTGGGCCCCTGAAACCCAGGCTGTTGCAGTAACCGGTCCTGAAGCGCGATGGTGTTGCTGGGATCTTTGGTACTATGCAGTGTTGTCCCATTCTGGCATTGGTGTAGCTTTCAATGCCAAAATTTGGCACAATTCCTTCCAGGATCTTCCAGATGTATATTACTGCATCCTTCTCCCGCCTTCTCTCCAGAGAGTAGAGTCTTAGCTGTTTCAGCCTTTCCCAGTAGCTGAGCAGTTGCAAAGAGACAATCTTCTTTGTGAAACTTCT